>NC_133662.1:190245767-190379973 GCF_037893015.1 Macrotis lagotis
GGTATTTATTAAGCTTTTACTGAGTTCAGATTTGAATTCAGGCCCAGTATACTATATTCTGTACCACCTAGCTGTCCAATTAAATAAAAACAATAAATATATAATTGTTGAGATTATGATTTTATGAATTTATTTACTCTGATAGAATATAAGTTCCTTTAGAATTGAGACTCCCCCCACCAGTATCACCAGGTCCCAGCATAGCACCTGGTATACAGAAAGTACTTTAATAACTGCTTGTTTATTGGTTAGTTAAAAACATTAGTTAATTAGTTAAAAATATTAGTTAAATTGATTAGTTAAAAATATCCTAGAGTCAATTTTTGAAAGCAGCTGAAGTGACCATTAAACTCTCCTATGTATTCCATGAAAATCATTTCAAAGATCCAGTTTTCAAAGTCTGAAGTGTTATTCTCTTTGAATTATTTAAAATGAAATCTATTTTGGCAGTTGGAAAGAATTTGGAGTGTGATGAGATCACTTCTTGAGATCACTTTCAGCCAAAAGTGAGTTGGTAAATGTTTAACGACCAGGTCTACTAAAAGTAGAACAAACTTCTAAGTTTAATCTGACATTCCCTCTATCACTTTTTAAAGTCTAGATAATCAATAGAATAATAAATCATGATCTGATTTATTGCTTGTGCTGATTTTGGAGGATGTAAATATTCACACTGAAAATTTGACAATCAGCTCTTAGAAACCAGGAGCTACATGCAGCACCCCTCTGCTTCCAGCTCCATGATTCTTTCATTTTTTTTCTTGCAGTGATCAAAATTGGGTCTTTACCTATATGACCTGCTGTAATAATAAGTTACACATAAATGAATGTAAATTTCCCATGGACAGGGATTTAATTCTTTGTCTTTGCATTTCTGTCACCTAATACAGCATCCAGAACAGAGTGTTTAATAAATGCTATTTAAAGAATGAATATAGTGTTAAAGAGACCAAAGTTCTAATTCCAGTTCTTACTCTAACTGTAAAAACTCAGGCAAGGTACTAAAACTGTCTATCCAACGAGGAGCTCAGTTTCAATGATGTCTAAGGTCCCATTCCCACTCTCCTATAATTCAAAGGCTTATTACCAATCAAGTGTCTGTGGCTTAGCAAAACAGCTGGAAGACAAGGCCTTGTTACAGACAGCTGTTGGAAAGAGACTATGAGGCATTTCCCTGTGATGACAGAGCTCAGCTGATATTCTGCAGAGACTCCTAGCTTTCAGGTTCTTTTAAAATTCACTAAGTTAAAACCTGAAATAACAGACCCCAAAGCTTGGAATGAACAACCATCTCTGTCAACTAATAGAAATAAAAAAAAGTTGCAATGGGAGAAATTCTTTTTTACATTTTTCCTTTTCACTTTTAATTTCAGCTTGAACTTGATATGCTTCCCAGGGGGAGCAATGCCAATCTTTTCCTTTTGACTTAATGCTCAATCTACTTCCTACATGGATCTGGTTGATCTGGATTCCTTCATGACGGTGGTGTGAGACATATCCTGTATTGTGTTGCTAGGGAATAATCACTCAGTTTTATGCCTGAACTGTTCACTGTTTCTCTTGAGAGCCTGGTTAGGCACTATGGAAAAAGTAGAAATACGTCCTGGATTTGAGACAGAAGACATGGGGTTCAAGTGCCAGCTCTGACCCTTCTAATCTGTAAAATAGAGATGATGTTAATAACACTTCAACTAACCTACCCCATGGATTTGCTATGAAGGACATGCTTTTTAAACTATAGAGTACTATAGAGATGTAAGTTATTTGGTAGCAAGTAACTATTTGTTGATGGATTTAAACCCTCTTTCCTTCCCTTTTTCATCTGAACTTTCTTCATCACAAAATAAGGTTGTAATCTCATTAACTAGTTATTTTTGCCCAATGGCCACTTCACCTTCTTCCCTGCAGTTGTTTTCTCTGCTAAGTTTCTCCTCCCGTCCCTTCTCTTAAGGGGAGTCTCAGGCCCACTGTGAGAGGGGTCTTGGGTCTTTAAGACTTAGCTGGTTTCAAGGACAGGAGATGGTGGCAGCCTCCTGCTGAGCTCCCCTCATGTCATATCCCAGCTTTGAGGCTACCTTTTTCTGACGTTCTGGATGGGGCATTGTGATGTCACTTTGTTATGTGTGACAAATCTCTGCAGCAACAGCAAAGTCTTAGCCACAGACTGACAGGCTCACTCAGACCACTGCATTCAACAGCTGTTACCTTTACCCATCAATGGCTACTCAAACTGCTGTCTATTGATCTTTGGCATAATACAGCACAGCTGAACTCATTAAAATATATTTGTCATGGAGTTGCAGTTTTCCATCTTGACCTTTTTTGCCCTCAGTTTTCAATCTTCTCCCCCCTTACCCTTCCTCTCTTCTTTCTCCATCTCTCTATTGCTGTCAAAAGGTCTTTCAACCTAACTTTTTAATTTTAAAAGTTGCAAAAATGATCACTGAAGACTCTATTAGATCAAAGGCCTTCATTTTCTCACTGTCATTTTAATGTTGTTTCCCAGGTTCATCTACAGCTTTTCCTTTCATTGATCTTGTTTTCGGGCAAGAGAATTTTTTTTTTTTTAAGATGTGGGACTAAAACTTTACATGAAGTAATTCCTCCCCAGTGAGACACCAGAATACACTAGATTTGAGAATTATTTCAAATCTTAGTTTGCTTTTTACAACCATGAGCAAATAATTTTTATCTCTTTGGGCCTCATTTTCCTAATCTATAAATTGTGTGGGTTTGATTATTCAATTTATAAAAATTACTTCCTTCTCTAAATCTGTGATCTTTTATGACCCACACGACCTCATACCAAGGAGAAGGAGATAAAAGAAGGTCAGTTTCCTGAAGGAGTTTCAGGGGGAAAATATGGATCCACACAATTAAAGGGACTTGATTAAACACATACAGTGAACATCACAAATAGATTCTATAACTAATTCATTAAGCTGCCATTATTGAATCATTTCTGCTATAGATAATTTCTGAATTCATATGTGAATAATATTTAATCATATTTATTGAATATTATTGAATAATAAATACCAAATGTGAAAGATGTTTTTGTTTTTGCTTCCCAAGTCCAGTATCTGATAAGTTGAGACTTGAAATAGATAACTTCTCTGTAACAGGTTCTCTTTAGTCAGCTAAGAGTTACCAAGCATTACTGTTGTTCCAGATGCAGTCTGTCTGTTTTATATATTTGCAGTCAGGATGCCTGACCATAGGTTACTGAAAGAGCTTTAAAATAAGCAACACTCATCGTTGGAGCTATTGTTATTTATATTATTGTTTACTTAGTTATGCTGACTCACTTCATTGAGAAAAGGTATCTAATCTTACCCAAGAAATGAATCAGTTGCTTGAAGACCTTTAAATATGGTAGGAAAAATAGTAGTTAACATTGATACAGTATTTTACATACATCATCTTACATCTTCACACATGTGAGGTGGGTATTGTTACCATGCCTATTTAGTAAACTGAGGCTCAGATATTATGAGTGATTTTCATGGACACAGCTAACTGACATCACAGCAAGGAATTTTTAAAAATAAATATTTTATTTGTTTTCCAATTATATATAGAATAGTAGTCTCTACCTATCTTTTTTTGTGAGGTTTTGAATTTTACAATTTTTCTCCCACCCTACTTCCCCCCCCCCCAAGTTTGGACTTTTAATTCTTAAGCTCAGTACTTTATCCACAATAAAATATTACTTCCTGCAAATAATATTTATTGAGCAACTAAAGAGGGCACCACACTAGATGCTGGAGAAAGTACAAGATTCTAAATTGCTTTTTTTTTGTGGCAGTTCCCCCAAGGAAATGGCATTTCTATGGCTAATTCACATGAAGTAGGCCATTGGGAATCTCTCAGATTGTCTTATTTATCCAAGAAATCCCAAGGAACTATGGCAAATCATGGGATTATGTGAAGCAGAGACAAAGAAGGTAAAATTGTTTTTTGACCCTTATGTCCCTGTATGCTAGTGGTTATGTCATGGCCCAAGTCGGTGGGGTGGGGTGGAGATTTCAGGAAGGATTTGAAGTGATATATGCTGGTAACTTTTCTGGGGGTATTTCTGCCCTGCCAAGGCTGTGGGAAATAACTGGATGGAATAGGAGACTGATTGTATTTATATTTTCCCCCAGAGTTCTGTAGTTAGTTCACATATTAAAGGAAGTCAGAAATCAACCAATCTTAGAGCTATTTACTATGGAGTACATAGGAGAGTAAAGGAATCAATAGATTAAGACTTGGAGGAATGATGTAGTGACTTGCAAGTGATACAGGGCTGCATTATTTCCTTTGTGTCATTCTGTGGCCATTACTTGGCAATCGACACCCTGGAAAGAGGTGTAGGGGCTTCTGGGTACAGTTATGTCCCCAAATGTCTATGTGAGTACATGAACTAATTCTTGAGAGAGGGCAATGAAAGACTTAAGGATGTCTTGGGAAAGAACAGATTGTTTGGGATGTGTGGTCAAGTAGTGGAAAAAAGCAGGATGAATCTCCACTTGGAATGATTCCTTTTGGAAAAAGACTTACCCATAAATTTCTATTCAACATTGAATTATGATTCCTATTCTCTCAGAGGTTTTCTGTAAAACTCAAAGCATCTGGTAGCAACTAAGAGAAGGCCTATGCAACTTTCAGTTTAGGTCCAAGAACACTCATGCATGAACTACTTTGTGCCACTACTATGATTGGTGGCATGAGTTGCACAATTATGACTATTTATAGAGAGGAGTCTGTTGTGCATGGCAGCATTTTCACTTGTCTTTATCAGAATCTTTTGATCCCAAGGACTGATTCATAGGAAACAGGACTATTGGAGATGGTCTGGCTGCCATGGAAGTCTCTTGGCCTTAAACTGGTTTCACTACCTCCACTATCAGTGAGCACCATGATGCATCATCAACACTGGGCAAGCACCAGTGTGTGATATCTGGCAACACAATGAGACAACCTGATAAATCCTAACCTGTTTCTTGAAGGACTAATTATCATTTTAACCTTTCCACACAGACTTTGGTTTCTCTTCTAGGGAGAAAAGAAAAAAGAGGAAGAAACCAGATAGAACTTGGTCAGTGACACTTAGACTTTTAGTTAAACATAAACTGTCTGATATGTCTATTATTTAAAAAGATAGATAGGAGGGAGAGACAGGAAAGAGCAAGACTTTGGTCTCTGAATTTTGGGGGGTGGGAATGTTAGCAGTATATAAGATAAAGTTCTAACCTAATGAGCTTACATTTAAGTGAGATCTGGTTCTGAAGTCAAAGGAGAAGGATAGGCAATTTGCCTGGTGAGGCATGGATTGGGAACATATAAGAGACTAAATCATTCTTGATTAGGTTGTGACTCCCCACCAAAGTTAAGTTCTTTATGGAAAGGGTCAAAGAAGAACTTCATAGAAGAGTCTTTGAGGAGGAATTTTAAAATGGTAAGTTTAATTTCTGAGTAAAAAAGATTAATCTAAGTATGGTATGGAAGTCAGGAAAAAAAACAGAGAGATAGCTGTGAAAGAATGGGGTCTGAACTCTCTACCATTTTATGGAATGAAGGGAAACTACCATCTTTTTCTCAAAGTTGGCATGATATAAAATTGACCTACCTCTGTCCCTTAATTTGTGACCCATGGACAAATATTCTCATCTCTCATAATAATTTGCCCCATTTGTAAAACTGAGGCTAATGATACTTGCACTCTTTATCTCACAGGGTTGCTATGAGGAAACACTTTTGTCACCTTAGGTTGTTACATAAATATATTTAATTGATTGATTGCCCTACCCTTTTTATGAGATCCTTCCTTCCCTCATACAGGGCTTATGCAGGGGAAATTAAAATCTCCCTAGCAGAGGAAAATTGGACTATCTCTTTGAAGCAAAGTGATGCCAGGATATTGAAAGAGTTTTTAAGGGTAATAGGTAATTCCTCATATGTCTGAAGTATAAGTGGTACAAACCAAATTACAAAATTGTTGAGAAAGATGAAATTCACTTTTTCATAATTAAAATTGAATGAATAATGAATTTATTAAGTGTTTACTATGTGCTAAGTACTGGAGATACAAATAGGAAAATTAAAACAGCACTTAGGATGCTACCTTTTCAATGGAGGGAACGACAATATTGAAGATTCAACCTTAAGACAGATGGAAGTTTCCATGGTCCTTATAGAATGCAGTAGCAAAGCTTCTTATTTAATATCACTTCCACTGAGAAAACATTATTTCTATCTGATGTTGAATTATTTGGCAACGCCAAGGACTTCATTGACAATAACTTTCTTTTCTGGGTCTCCAATAGAAGTGACTGAAGTATCTACAGGAGCAGTTGTCAGGCTACATCTCCAAAGGAGTTGTATCAAAGGATGGTGTCTGATAGATCTGGGCTGGAAACATTGTCATTCCCAAGAGTCTTGGGTTCAGGGTCCTGAGATGTCCACAACAAACTCCAAGGGGAGATGTCTGAGCTGCCTGGCACATGCTGTCTCTGGTTTTCCCCCAACATGCCATCTGCATCAGTTAGGCTGGCTTGTGTACTGTATGTGACATTTGTTGTTTATCTTGTGTGGATAACTAGCCCCTTCTCATCAGGGATTCTCCCTGAATGATGTCTGGTATAAAAGCAACATTAGTGGTCTAAGGGGTGATGCCATTTCTAAAGCTTCTATGATTATCTGCTTGTTGGTAGCATTTGGTTAGTCTTTGTTTCTGATTGCGATGGGTAATATAGGCCCCTTCTCCATAATATTTTCTCTTGTCAATAATGCTTTGAGGGCTGAGCTGGAAACCGGTCTAGTGGTTCTGGGAAATACTGCCATTCCCAAGGTTCTTGTGTTCAAGGTCACGGGTTGTCTGTTTGACTTACCCGGCAAGTGCTGCCTTCTCCTTCTCCTTCATAAATCCCTGTTACTTTAACTTGAATTGAATATATGAGCACTAAACGGACCTACTGGTTCAACAGAAAGCATATATGTGGTGACTCAATTGAAAGTTGTGCTATGGTAATTTTTTTAATTCTTTGTTCAATTATCCCTGCTCCCTCAGAAGTGCACATCCCAAATTAAGGGCCAAAGATTACACAGCATTTGGGGCAAAGAGGAAGTAGGTTTCATTATATTTATAATCAGAACTATATTAAGGGATATAAAGAAGTTCTTATCTTAGGGATTTACCTATATATGACCACTGAATTTATTATTTTCAATTCAATCATTATATTCCTATATTTCTGTATTACCATTTCATCAGTCATACTGATGTCATATTTTTAGACAGTAAAACAGATAAAAATGTCTTAGCCCATTTTTTTCAGCCTATACCATAAAGCCATTCTAACTACATAGGATACCTATTCCTCCACTGGTTTTTAAGCTATATTGAGTTCTTCTAGTCCTGCATATGTATCTAAACACTCCAACATATAGCTGGACTTTGGGAGAATTGTGAAGTAGACAATCTCATTTGTCAAATAAATGGGTTGGCTAGGACAATCTCTATGACTGATTTTAGCTTATGTACATCCTCTGTGACAGCAGTAAAAACAATCCATTTCTGACTGTAGTGTAATATAATGTTCAGCTTCTGTTTCTCCATCATTATAAAATAGAAGCCAAGAAGCAAAAACCCACACAAACAAAGGAAAAAAAATAAAAGGCTTAGCAGAGGCCATTTTGGAAAAGGGCCACTGGAAAGCTAAGAGATGCTCCCCCTCTCTCCATTTCTCTTACTATCCTGTCATCCCTCACCTTACTCTTTATCCTCTCACTCCCTCTATTCCCTCCACCCCTTCCTCCCTTCCTAGACAGCCTGGGATTGAAATCTGTCTCCAGGCAGTGTGGCTGGGCAATGTGGCTTAATGGGGCAGCTGGTGAAGAGAGCTGAGCACATGTTTCCTTTGCAGTTTTCATCTTCATACTTTACAGGGCCGGAGACTGATTGATGGAATTTTTTTTTTTTTACATAGCTTTTTAGAGGCCTAAAGCCTCCCCTCCTCAGCCACACTGAACATATGTCCACATATTCCCCTGGGCAGTATTTTAATGTGTGTTTCCATGTGGCTGTATTTGTTTAGTGTGTGCTCCCACTGATCTAATGGGACCTTTCCCATGACCCATCGCTTCCTTAAGTTTGCCACTTGCTGCTGTCAAGCGGGAGAGTCTTTAACTAGGAAGATTGCAGCTACAAATGAATGGCACTCCCTCCCTTATGGACCCCCTCCCCTCCCTTTTTAATGTTATAGACTGAAGTTTCGAGCTGATGTAGAGCTGGGAATCGTCCCCTTGTAATTTTTAAAGGTATATGGGGAGGGGAGGGAAGAGAAAAAGAGAGAAGAAAAAAAGTCTAAACAGCTTCCATCTGTTACAATCCTGTGTCAATTTATCATAATACGCTGCTCTTTATAACTCCTTTCATCCCAGGATCTCTGAGAGCTTTACAGACATTATCTCATTAACCCTGACACCCACTCTGTATTAGGGACCTTGTTTCAGCCAGGTTGGTTTGGGTCAGCTACCAGGAAATGCTTCCTGAATACCTTGGTCTCCTTGGTCCCAGTCCCAGAACTGGTTGAATCTCTACACGATCACCTAATCTCTTAGCCCTTCTGACATGTCCTTAGTCCTTCTTCATACTAGGAATTTTCTCTACCTTAGAACCTCAATTCTATTGAAAAATGTAAATTTGAAACTGTGGTCATTGTGGCAGTTCTCTCAAGGAAATGACAATTCACAGGGATTAGATCTTTGGAGACCACGTTAGCTCATTTGCCCATTCTATCCCAGGATCTCTGGCATATTGTAGGGCCAAAGTGGGTAAAATTGTTTGCAAAGGCAAATGTCCCTTATGAAAATTGACTAAGTGATTGCTAAGTGATGGGGGTGGACAAACGTTCAGGAAGAAGTGGGCATAGTATATGCTGGTAGCTTTTCTGGAAATGTTTTTGCTTTGCTAACATGGTAGGGTATAGAAGAATGGAGCAAGAGACAATTGTTGATACCAGTTGATGTATTTGAAAGGCAGGCAAGCCCTAGTTGTTGAGTCTGATTTTTCATCTGCTTTCTTTTTTTTTGTTTTTGTTTTTGTTTTGAACATTTTAACATTTTATTTGTTTTACAATTATATACAATAGTAATTTGCACCTATCTTTTTTTGCAAGGCTCTGAATTCTACAATTTTCCCCCCTCTTCCCTTCCCTCCCCCCCACACAGAAGGCTGTCTGACAGTCTCTACATTGTTTCCATACCATACATTGATGTAAATTGAATGTTATAAGAGTAAACATAAAGTAAAGATAAGAATAAACAAACTACCCCCCCAAGAAGATGGGAAACCTCAAGGATAGAGAGAGAGAGAGAGAGAGAGAGAGAGAGAGAGAATGTACTTTAGTCTGTGTTCAAATTTCAACGGCTCTTTCTCTGGGATGAGTTGCTTTCTTTATCATAAGTCCACCAGAGAAGTTGCTTCAATATTTTTCCCTCAGTTGCTATTACTAGCTGTGCCTCCACTCGATTTCTCCCCACTCTCATTTATTCTATTCTCTCTCTCTCCTTTCATCCTGGCCCTATCCAAAAGCGTGTTGCATCTGAGTACCCTCTCCCTCCATCTTCCCTCTCTTTTATCACCTATTGCCCCCTTCCCTCCCCCCATTCCCCCTCATCCCGTCCCTTTCCTCCCATCCTTATCCAGGGCAAGACAAATTTCCTCACCCTATTAAGTGTGTATGTCATTTCCTCCCTGAGTCATTTCCAATGAGAATGAAGGCTCACTCATTCCCCCTTGCCTCCCCTCCCTCAGCTTCTTCTTCATCTTATTTTCCTTCCTCCCAGTACTTTCCCCCATTGTCCATTGACTCCATCCCTTTACCACATCATACCATTATATTCTGCTCCTTCCTATGTTTTGTCTATATATGCTCCTTCTAATAGTTCTTATAAATGAGAAAGTTCATATGAGTTATCAATATCTTCTTCCTGTGCAGGAATACAAACAGTTCAACATCATCAAGTTCGTCATAATTAGTCCCTCTTTTCCACTCCCTCTGTGGTTAACCAGAGTCCTGTACTTGGACATCAAACTTTTTGTTTAGCTCTGGTCATCTCAATAGGAAAGTTTGAAAGTCCCCTGTTTCATTGAAAGTCCATGTTTTCCCTGAAAGAGGATGTTCAGTTTTGCTGGGTAGTTGATTCTTGTTTGTAAACCAAGATCTTTTGCCTTCTGGAATATCATATTCCAATGTAGATGCTGTCAGATCCTGTGTAATCCTGATTATCGAGCCTCAGTAGTTGAATTGTCTGTTTCTGGAAGCTTTTAGAATTTTCTCTTTGATTTGGGAGTTTTGGAATTTGGCTGTACTATTCCTGGAAGTTTTTCTTTTGGGATCCCTTTCAGGGGATGACCAGTGAATTCTCTCAATTTCTATTTTACCTTCTGCTTCTAGGATCTCGGGGAAATTTTGCTGTATTATTTCTTGAAAAATGAAGTCTAGGCTCTTCTCCTGGTTGTGGCTTTCAGATAGTACAGTAATTTTTAAATTATTTCTTCTGGTTCTGTTTTCAAGGTTGGTTGTTTTTCCAATGAAATATTTCACATTTTCTTCTAACTTTTGGCTTTTTTGAAAGAGTTTTATTTCTTCCTGATTTCTTGCAAAGTCATCAGCTTCCTTTAGTCCCATTCTGCATTTGAAGGAGTTATTTTCTTCAGAGAGCTTTTTTATCTCCTTTTTCAGCTGGCCAGTTCTGCTTTTTAAGTCATTCTTTTCCTCATTTGCCTTTTGTTTTGCTTTTTCCATTAGGCTTAAACTGGTTTTTACCATATTTTCTGCAGTATTTTTTTGTATATCTTTCACCAAGCTTTTGATTTGGTTTTCATGATTTTTCTGAATCTTTCTCATTTCTCCTCCCAATTTCTCCTCCACTTCCCTTAATTGCTTTTCAAAGTCTTTTTTTGAGTTCATCCATAGTCTGAGCCCATTTTCTATTTCTCTTGGAGGTTTTGGATACAGAGGCTTTGATTTTGTCATCATCTGAGTATGTGTTTTGATCTTCCATGGGACTAAAGTAATTCTCTATGGTTAGATTCTTCTTTTTCTGTTGTTTACTCATTTCCTCAGCCCAAGACTAATTTACAACACTTCCAAGGCTTAGGGTTTTTTTTTGGGGGGGGGACTCCCTACTGGGACCTTTATTCCTCCAAGGTCTTATGCTCTCTAAAGCCTATGCTTTGATATGTAGATGACCACAGCACTGCCCTCTGCACTGGAGCTATAAGGAGGGCTCCAGCTTGGTTATTTAGTATGGAGGTCCAAGCTGCAATATGTGAGTGTAGACAAACAGCAGAGTCCTAACCCAGGGAGAGCAGAGAAATCTCTGCAGACTTCCCTTACCGCCTCTGGGGGTGCAGGCTGCTTTCTCCGATTCTCACTGCAGGTTCTGCAGCTGTGCTCCTCACTCCACACTCACCCAGGTGCAGCAGTGTTCTCTCACCTCCCCTTCAAGCTGTTCCCAGAGATTTCTGTGCTGGGCTGCTCTGGGCTGCGCCTTAGTTTTTTTTCCCAATCCCTGGTCCTGGTGAAGCACACCTTTCCCATGGAACTTCTAAGTTATCTTGGACTGGGAAAATGTATCACTCAGTCTTTCTGTGGGTTCTGATCCCCTAAATTTTGGCTAGAGCCATTCTTTGTTTTTTGGGGGTTTGGGGGTCAAAGTTCTTGGAAATACCGCCTTCAAGCCACCATCTTGGCTCCGCCCCCATCTGCTTTCTTATGTGGATATCAAACTCTGCCTTGAAGTGAGGAGTAGGTGCAGCTACTATCTATCCTATATTAAAAATATTCTTTCTAGAAATTGAGGAAGCCTGAGAGCCAGCCTAACCAATATATAGAACCCTCCGGGACCTTTGAGAATTCTTGGAAGTGAGACGTGAAGAAGGGGTTCAGTGGAACCACTAACTAATAAGTTCTACCTTATAAGCATCAGTTGTAGAACTGAAGTTTCTTCAGTTCATCTCATGATTGACTTCTGTTCTGAGCTCTCCTTTTCTTTACCACTAATACAATTCATCTAGCTCTCTTAACCCTAACTCCTGAGGAAATAAAAAAAATGAAATCACTCAACCTCTCAATCAATCAACATGTATTTATTTAGCACCTACTATGCAATAGGCACCATTCCTGCTGCTGTGGAGAAAAAGCAATGATTTAAACAGTCCCTAATCTCAAGTAGTCTATAGTCTGCTGAGTAACATATTATTGTAAACACAAAAGTGGAATGACTTAAAGGAGCCATTCCTTGGAGCTTGCAAAGATAGTTTCTGTCTGATTTCAATACACCATGCAGAATATTGGGAGGTGGAGGTGGGGGAGAGACTCTTTCTACCTCTGTACCATGCTAAATCTAGAACTGTAAGTTGGAACCAGGTTTTAAATGTGAAAGAAAAGTTTGTGTTTGTTTCTACTTAAAAGGGAATCATTGGAGTTTACTGAGGAGAAGAATGGCATGGGCATATCTTTGTTTTGAAATATCACTTTGGCAGCTGAGTAGAAGCTAATTCAGAAGAAGAAGAGTTGAGATGGGGAGAACAAATAGAATGCTGTGTGGTAGAGAAGGGCTTGTACTAGAGTAGTGTCTGTATGAATATAGAGAGAGGGACTTGGATGTGAGAAAGAATTGTTTTCATTGTAGATTTAAGGTTGAAAGGAGGTTTAAGGATCATTTAGTGCAACTTTCTTATTTTATAGATAAGGAAACAGAAGTCCAGAGAGGTTCAACAACTAACCCAAGGTCACACAGCCAGTGAAAGGAAACTTTCTGTTTTTAGCTTTGACCTTTAAGTTCTGGTGAAAACTGCTCCCTTCTGGTCCTAGATCATCGTCTTGATCTGCTGTGAACTGTCTGGTCTTGAATCTTTTTCAGTTGATCTCTTTTCTAGGCGGTCCTGTGTACATCAAGCTCCTGACAATCTTGCTAACAATCTCTCTTGTTCTGTCTGATTCATGCCACTCCTTCTCAGTTTTATTTGTTCTATTTATTTCCACTAGTCTAGAGGCTCTTCACCTGGGCTATGAAGGCATGGATGTCAGAGGTCCATGGATCTGGATGGGAAAAAAATTGCAATTATTTAAAAACATTATTTTGAGAATGGTTCATTGCCTTCACCTGATTTCCATAGAACTTGTTGGTAGGGAAAGGACCCCTATTATTCTTGAAAATTCAGGGAGGAAATTCATTTTTCTTTAAGACTGTTTTATCTTAGTACAAACTTTTTTTTATAGAAACCACCTCTGCCCTAGGATATAACCATCTCAGTCCCCAATAAATTAACATTTTCAATTAGATTATTACTATCTCTTATATGAGAAGGTATTTCATATGTTTTTATCTCAGCTACTTATCTGTCAAAAAGAGATAACATTTTCTCCAACAGTATCTTTTCAAAGATGTGAAGTAGATGAGAAAATAACTAAGAACCAGTCTGAAATCCTGGGGATAAAATTAAGAAGTAATTAATGAATGCCTGTAGGAGACTTTAGCAATATAGTTCAACATTCATTAATAGAATTGTAAGACTGAAGATTTGGAGTCAAGGAATCTAAATTCATAATCTGCCACTTATTTCCAATGTGACCTTGAGTTAGTCGATTAACCTTGCTGGAACTCAGTCTCCTCATCTGTATAATTAAGGGGTTGGGCTGAATGGTTTCTAGGGTAACCTTTAGCTCTAAAACATCTTAAGTAAGGGCTAGGTTGCGCAGTAGATAGAATACTGGCCTTGGAGTCAGGAGGACAGCAGTTCAAATCCAGTCTCAGACACGTGACATTACTAGTCGTGTGACCTTGGCCAAGTCACTTAATGCTGTCAGTTAACATAATGCATACATGCATACAGGGCCATCTTCAGTAGTTCTGATTCATATCTGGTCTCTGGACTCAGATGACTCCAGAGAAGAAAGTGAGGCTGGTGACTTACTACAGTACCTCCTGACTCAAATGCAAATAATGTGCTTGTCATGATATCACCTCTCTGATATCATGATATTCTTCGGGAATGAAGGACAGACACCATCAGCTCTAAAACTATGATCCAATTCCTATTCTGTGCAAGGCATTGTGGAAGACAGAACTAAAATAGTCCCTGGCCTCAAGGAATTTATGTTCTACAAGTAGAGGCTAGAGGAAATGAACAGGTGGTATTCACTGTATAAATTTAAAATATTTCTAGTTGGTGTAGGAGCATTTCTCTCTATGTAACAAATAGAAGTATTACTCCCCTTTTGGTTTTCTGGCGGTTTTTTTTTCCCCACAGAACACTCTGGCTTCAGTTCCTTAAATTGCAGAATGTTTAGGACTGTACAGGAGTATGCCTATGTTTCTACTTTGGGATATTTGAAAATCTAGAGGGGTTTGTTTATAGACAATATATAAACATGCATTTAATTGCTGGTACTCTAAATGTGAGATCCTTGTCTAATGACCAACAACTTGATAAAGTATGAGAGGAACTGAATCATATCAATATTGACATTCCTGCCATGAATGAAATAAGACATAAGGAAATTGTAGCTAGATGGAGAGATGGCCCAAAGGTTTTTCTTTGGAGAAGCAAATAAAGAAGTCTGTGAGATTCTTTTTGTCCTTAGCCCAAAGACAATAATAAATTTCATTCTATGGGACTTTTTGGTCATCATGCCTTATAGAAGCATCACGTGTATCAACAAAAGAAGACCACCAGGGAACTAAATGTAGCTTATGCACCAGCATCTGCTGCAGAGGATGAGGACTGGAAAAAATTCTAGGAAGAACGTGACAAAGTCCTATAAACCAAGCAAATGTGTACATTGATGTGTAATGAATTCATCATTAAAGTAGACAGGGGAAGGACAACAAAAAAGATTTCAAAAATATGGTTCAGCTTTAAGAAATGAAAGATACCGAAGTCTTGATAGTATGACCGTCTCTTCAAGAGTCAGAAGTTATGGGATATGCTGAACACTGAACAACATTATAGAAAGTGAATTGGAATTAGAATCAAAGAATTAGAAGGGATCCCAGTGACCAAGTAGGATAGGAACTGGACTTGTAATTTCATGAACTCCCTGAGAAAGGGACTCCTACCAATGGGGTTAACCACTCTGTTCCTCAGTAATGGGGCATAAGCTATGATTTCAGGGATCTAAGACACTCCCTGGTGAAGAAATGGGCTCTAGCAATGCCAACTGGCACCTTCTTTACAACTTATTGATGTAACTGGGACCCTGAGGTACTAACTCCAGAGTCACACTGTTGTTTTGGGTCAGAAGCAGAACTGGAAATCAAATCTTCCTTGCTCGGAGGTCAAGTGTTTATCCACTACACTATGCTGCTTCTCATCCAACTCAAACTAAATAGTTTAAGTCAAACCATTTTAATCCTAGTGGCTTCCCTATGCTAATTATCTCTCATTTATCCTATATATTACTTTGTACATATTTATTTGCATGACGTCATGCCATTAGATTGTAAACTCTTTGAGGGCAGGGATTGTTTTTTGCCTTTTTTTTGTATCCTCAGAATTTAGCCCCAGTGTCTGGCACATGATGCTTAATACTTATTAATTGATAGATTGACATAATATGTGTAATAAGTCATTCAGTCTCTGCTTTAAAACTTCCAATGAGGCAAACTCACAAACTGTTAAGACAGTCCATTCCACTTTTGGATAAATCCAATTATGAGGAAATACTTCCTGATACTGAGCCCAATTTTGCTTCTATGTTAATAACAATTAATAATGATGGCTAGCATTTGATTCACTTTTTAAGATTTTCAAAGTGCTTTGCAAATGTAATCCCATTTTAACCTGACAGCAACATTTATACTATTATTTCCTCCATTTTACAGTTAAAGAAACTCAAGAAAGCAGATATTAAATGATTTACATATAGTCACACAACTATTATTTCTCTGAGCTAGGATTTATACTCAGGCATCCCTGATTCTAGATCCAGTACTCTACCCACTGTACCACTTAGCTTCCTCTTCTACCCCTTGTTACTTCCAGAGTCACACTGGACAAGACAAATCCCTCTTTCACATAATGGCCCTTAAATGTCTTGAACACAAGAGGCTATCACATGAATCTTTTTTTTTCCTCCAAACTAAACATTCCCACTTTATTTGACCAATCTTCATATGGCATGACCTCAAAACCCCTTTACTATATTTTGAATAGTTGCCCTCTGAATATTCTCCTCCTTACAAATTTCCTTCCTAAACTTTGGTGCACAGGACTGAGCATAATGAATGAGATATAGTCTGACTAGGGCAGAATACAGAGAGACTCTTTCTTTTGTTTTTCTTTTTCTTCTTGTATGTTATTATAGTCATTAGCTTTTTTGGGTGCTGATCCACATTGCTGACTCAATAATGAGTTTTCAGTTCAACAAATGACTCAAGTTTAGGTCAACTTCTGTCTTATTTTGCCTCCCTAGGCTTGTACTTGTGATATACTTTTTGGACCAAGTATCATACTTTCCATTGAATCTCATCTTGATAGATTCAACTAAGTGCTCTTGCATGAGTATCATCTAGTATTTTTGGCTCTCCCTCTTAGCTCTGTATCATAGGCAATTTTGATAAGCCTACAAAAACTGTAAATTGCATGTGTCCAAATACCAATCCCTGGGGGAGTCCAACTAGAGACTTCTTGACTTGATGAAATTGAGCCATTATAGATTACTTTGAGTTCAGCTCTTTAGCTAGTTCCATATAATTATATCCTTTTTTTAGATTTTTTTTTTTTTTTTTTTTTTGCCAAGCAGTGGGGTTAAGTGGCTTGCCCAAGGCCACACAGCTAAGTCATTATTAAGTGTCTGAGGTCACATTTGAACTCAGGTACTCCTGACTCCAGGGCTGGTGCTCTATCCACTGCGCCACCTAGCTGCCCCCCATATAATTATATTCTTATACTAATCTTTCCACATGAATAGTATAAGCTACATTGTCAAATTCTTTGTATCATTTCCTGTCTCTTATCAATGTGGGGGTTATTTCTAAATCAACTGTATAAATACCTAGAATGAAGATCAAAATCAACAAATTAGAAGCAAATATAAAAATGAAAAGGCATTATGGGTAATTACAATAACTTCAAATTGACCTATTAAAATAAGCTATTGAAACAAACAATATAAAAGAATAGGGAATGGTAAGGAAAAATTGACCTCTCATCATTTTCTACCAAAGTTTAACTACTGTAAAAGCAATCATCGTAATGAGGAGATTGAAAGAACACAGAAACTGCTTTATCCAGTAATCAATTTAATGAATGAATGAATAAAGCATTTATTAAGTGCGAAATATATGTAAAGTGCTGTATGGAGATTCTGGGAATACAAATAGAGAAAGGATATGGTACCTACTCTCAAAGAACACTCATCCTAATAGTGAAGACAATATATACCAGAACTTTTAGCTGCAAACGCAATAGAAAATTCCCAAGGTCCTTAGTAAACAGTGGCAAAGCAGATGGTAATGTTTCTTCTTTAATGTCATTTCCTCTGATAATACCATATCAGCTTCTGATCTTGAATCATCTGACAGTACCAAGGACTTTGGTGATAAAGTA
Organism: Macrotis lagotis; assembly: GCF_037893015.1. NCBI lineage: Eukaryota > Metazoa > Chordata > Mammalia > Peramelemorphia > Peramelidae > Macrotis > Macrotis lagotis. Next base: position 190,263,376 of record NC_133662.1, read on the forward strand.
CTTTCTTTCCTGGTTCTCTAATAGATATGACTGTAGCATCTTCAGCAGTAGTTGTTGCATCTCCTTAGATGTGACTTTCCAGAATGATTGTCAGAAAGCTCTGGGATGAAAGTAATGCTTTCCAAGAGTTTTGGACTCAGGATCCAGACAGAGTCTAAGGGGGAAAATGGTTGTTGAGGTGATGATGGTGGTTTGACTTGTCTAACTCACATTAACTCCTGTTTCTCTACCACGGTGTCTTGTTGCTTCAGTTAGGCTAGTTTGCCTGCCCTATGTGTGGAAGTTGATTGGCAGCTGGAGAGAATGGATGGCTCTCTCTCTCTCTCTCTCTCTCTCTCTCTCTCTCTCTCTGTGGGAGCTGTTTCCCTTGATGATGTGAGGGCTGGTCTGCAAACAGGAATGTAGATCTGGGGATGTCACCCTACCCAGAGCTCCTATGTCTCATCTGCCTTTTGGTGATTTTTAACCAGTGGTTATTGCTGGGTTGCAGTGGTCGTGGGCCCTCCCCGCCCCACAATAATTTATACCTCCAATGATGGTAGCTGATATTCTTACCAGATAGATGAGGCAACCAAAAACATTGATTTAGAATATAAATTCATTTTCAGAATATTATGGACAAGGATTGTAGAAATTATTGCTTCATAAAACACCAAAGAATAATGCAAAGGTATATTAATCTTCAGAATGCTTGGCATAAAACTCAATGAAGACAGATCACACCAAGGTGATACTTTTTTATTTGGTTGTTTTTGTAACTGAAATTGTAAGGTAGACAATCAATGGAAAGTGGAACAGACTCATCAATAGTCAGTGAATTGGTAATATCAATAATAATAAAAGTATTATTATTATTATTACTTTGTTTAGTTTTGAGAGGTAATTGGGTTTGTGATTTGCCAAGGGTCACATATCAGTTAAGTATCTCAGGCTAGATTTGAACTCAGGTCCATTTGACTCCAGGGCCAGTGGTCTATCCTGCCTGCTACCTATCTGCCCCTGAAAGCATTACTTTAAAAAAATTTAAATTGTAGTTTTTAAAAATTACCAAGCATTACATTTTTATCCCTTCCATCCCTTCCAATCCTTCATACTTCTTTCCTAAAAAAAGTAACAAATAAGCATAGTCAAGCAAAATAAGTTTCCATATTGGTCAAGTCCAAAAATGATAGATAGTAGATAGAACATTGGGCATGGAATCAGGAAATGGCTTTGAATATGACCTTCAATCTTTATTTAGTTGTGTGACTTTGGGCAAGTCACTTAACCTAAGTTTCTAAAGTTGTAAAATGAGTATGATAATTTCTACCACATGGGGTTGTTGTTAGGATCAAATGAGATAATATTTGTAAGTGCTTAGAACTTGTAAACTACTCTTTTGGACCTTTATGCTTTACTCTGCATCTATTCATATATGTCTCCCTAGATTTCTCTAAAACCGTTTCTTCATTTTTTTATAGCTCAATAATATTCCATTATATTCATAAGCCACAGTTTAAGTAATTCCTCAATTTGAAACTGAAAAGCTGCTATGACTATTCTTGTATATATATAGATTCATTCCCTCCTTTTCTGATTTCCTTGGGGTTTAAACCTAGTAGGAAATGATGATGAAATTTATACAACAAAACTTAAATAATTGATGTGTCTATGAAGAAATGAAAATGCATTTTGGTTCTTGTCTATCCTTATTGAAGAAGACCAAATTGACATCACTATGTTTGAGACAAATTACAATGTGTCTGACTGGGGCTGATCAGCCCAATTAGAGCTTGGGAATGCTCTACCACAGTTTGGTCACAAGTAGTCCCTGTGAATACCTGGGGTGGGTGTGTTAAACTTATGGTTGTCACATTTTCTTTGAGCTGCTTCAATTTTGCCTTTCTCATAGAGCACAGCACACTCACTGATGAGGGCATGCCATGCTGGGTGGTCCTGTGCCAGTGTCCCCATGCTGAACAATCAATTCTAAAGTTCTTCAATGAGACCTTTAGGGTGTCTCAGTATCATTTCATTGGACCCATTTGTGAGCTCTTGCCCTGTGAATACTCCATAAAATATTTTTTTGGTAAATGTACGTCTGGCATTTCAGCAATGTATTCAGTCCATTGTAGTTGCACTCTCTGTAGTAATTTGGAATGCTAGGCAGTTTAGCTCAAGAAAGGACCTCATTGTCTGGTATCTTCTCCTGCCAGGTGATCATCAGAATCTTGTGACAATTTAGTTTTGTTTTGTTTTTGTTTTTGTTTTTGTTTTTGCAAGGAAATGGTGTTAAGTGACTTGCCCAAGGTCACACAGCTAGGTAATTATTAAGTGTCTGAGGCTGGATTTGAACTCAGGTACTCCTGACTCCAGGGCTGGTGCTCTATCTGCTATGCCACCTAGCTGTCCCACTTCTTGTGACAATTTAAATAGAAGTGATTCATGGTGCTGGCATGGTACTGGTTGACTGTCCAGGTTTCACAGGCATATAGCGATGAAGTCAGCACAATGGCACTGTGTTAAAAAAATGAAAATGATACTAAAGAAGGCAAAGATAGAAAGACCAGATATATTATAATCAAATTTGAAAGTATTAAGATATTAATTTTTTTTAAGATATCTGAAAAAAAAGGATACTAAATAGTTGAGGAGACATTGGAAATTTCCTTAATAGAGGGCTCAGAACTTTCCAGGTCCTTTCTCATTTTCCACAAGCAGCTCTTCTTGGTTTTCAATCCATGAACAACAACATGCCTCCCCTAAGCAAGTTCATCACATGAAAACTCATCATCATGCAGACTGACTCAATCAACACCTTTTTAGAACTCTCAGTTTCCTCTCCCCTCAGACTGGAAAAGTGGAGGATAGGGTAACAAACTCCTCTCAATGCCTCCCTTTATAGAAAGCACAGAACTTTCCAGATCACTCTTCCCTGCTTGGTTTTGACTCCACATCCCTTGGTATCCCACCATATTTTCAACTTATACTCTTCCTCCATTTGATTGTAAATGCCGTGAAGGCAGGGGCTACCTTTCTTTTGCTTGTTTGTTTGCCCAGTGCTTTATACAATGCCTGTGACCTAGTTGGTACTGAATAAATGTTCATTGATTATTAATTATTGAGTTGGAATTATTACTTTAAGATGGTGATAAAAAGACAAAAATAAGTACTGGTCCACATAACTACTTTCTAATTTTTATGAAATCTTAATGAAAATGAGCTATACCTATATCAAGCGTTTTATTAAGGAAAATGTGTGACAGGGATAGGCTTTCAAAAATGATATTCCATAGTAGATATTATTCATAATCACGTAATTGCCTTATGGTGTAAAGAATACCAGATCCTACCTTGTTTATTCTGTGATGATTGTAAAAACATTTTTTACTCAGGAAAATGCAAACTAGCATTCATTAAGGCGAGGTGACTTGAATATATGCATATTTATCAGTTGATTTATTGTGATGGGGAGGAGAGCCTACACTATATGGCTAACAATGAAGTATTATCCAGAAAGCATTGCTATTGGAAAAGGGGTGTTTCAAATGTGTAGCAAGTACAAAGATAAGAGATGGGCAATCAGAATGGTCCTGAATGAATGTGAAAATACCTTGAGGAAAGTCTCTACTACTTTGGGAGGAGTCCTCTTGGAGGATTTGTGGGAATACATGTATAAGAATTGTACTGCATGAGCAGGAAATGGCTTGCAATCTGTATATTGGAGGGAGTGCTCACAGCACAAAGTCTGTGTGAATTTAAGTTAGTGATCTTGTTTTAACTTCATTCTCTTCTAGCCTCTATCTGTCTGATATCACCTCAGGCATTTAACATCTGAGGGCTTCAGTTTCTTCTTCTGTAAAGGGAAGGAACTAGACAAAAAGATGTTCATTCTAATATTCCAGCTCTAATATCATAATCTATGATAGTACTGAAAGATAAAAGAAAATTGACTGAATTGCACACTCTTCGCCTGTACATTTACTATGACCTCAGTTGTTTATAAATCAGAATTTAGAGAATAGGGAAAGCAGGGAAACTATTTTGGCTTTACTTGAAATATTCAGTTCCTATCCTCCTCATATATATCCATACCCAGTTCCTATTCAGATTTCAGAAGACCCTTTACTTTCAGGAATGTTTTTTAGACTGATCATGGGGATAAAGTACACCAATGGAGCTCCTATGGAGCTGAACTGAGTTTCCCTTAGCCACTTCAGCTAGGTGGATCATCACAACCTTTATGTGCCTTAGTTTCTTCAATTTTAAAAGAGGGGAATCATAACAACTATTTACCAGATTGTTATAAGAATTAAATGAAATAATATTTGTAAGGCACTTAATACTGAATAATGAGTGAATGGCTCATTGTCTGTAGGTACTTAATAAATGTTTATTTGCTTCCCAACTTCAAGGGATATATCCTCATCGATGAATAATTTTAGATGACTGAGACTGAATCTTTGGTCTCTAAGGATGGTTACAGGAGATGTATTAGAGAAGATTGGCTATTAAGCCATGAAGAGCTGCCTACTCAGGAGACGGTTAAGGAAAAGGCAACTTACACTACATTTTCTGAGAGAGTGCTCCCTTAGGGATGAGGGAGGGGTTCCCCCCCTCCCAGAGGAATTATAGGCATCCTCCAACTGCTTCCTGTTGATCATGATGACTTTTAATTGACTGTTGAGTTAGAACTCTCTAGAAACACTAAAGGGGCACTGACTGCTGCTCAGGACTCTTCCTCCTCCTGACCTTAAAGTAGGAACATGATCCTCTGATCTCGGGAAGACAATGAGGGGGGATGCAAGCCATGAGCTCATCACCTTCTAGGTAGGCCTGTGTCAGAAATGAGCAGGCTTCCTGTTTGCCTCCTTTCTTTTAGTGAAGGGACTGACCTTAAAAAGCAGGTAGCATGTCTCCTCTATGCTTTAAGTATTAACTATAATATTAGTTATGGGTTAATGTTTTGAGTTTTTATCATTTCATTTTTTATGTTTTATTAAGCAATTGTTTTGTGATAAGGAAACATTTTCTTAGCATTGTATTTTGAATACCTTTCCACTCCCTTTTGGGGAGACCCTAGGCATGATCCAACCTAAAATTGAAACAATTTTCCCCAGGGCTTGGAGGAGAGAGCTTAAAATGTCAGAGTGACAGAAGGAAGGCTTATTTCTCTCTTGGCCTCAAGGTCAAATTTAGTAACTACTGAAACCTGGGATCTTTAGTACTTTCAACAGCGAATTTTGAGTCAACAGGACCAGAATTTGAATTTCAATTGGGTTACCTGTGTGATTGAGCCTGTGGGCAACTCGTTTAACCATTCTGGGTACAGTGGGAGGGGGTGTGTGTCCCAGCTAAATGATCTGTAAGCTCCCTTCTGGATTGAATCCTATACTTCAAAGCTCATTGTTTTATCTACAAGCTTCTGAGACTGAGAAGTTGTTGGAGAGTGGATATGACATTCAGAATATATTACTTAGCAGTTCAGATGCTGGAAGCCCATGGTAGATCAAAACTGAGCTGGGACTTGGAATCCAGGACTTTCCCTCACCTTCTTCTGGATACTCTATCATTCAGTTCATCCGAACTCCTTGTTGTTCCTCACTCATGAATAAATCCAATCAATAAATTGAAAATTAAACACCAACTATATTAAACACTGGGGACATAAAAAATGACAAAAGACAGTCCTTGCCCTCAAAGTGCTTACAATCTGATGGTGGAGACAACATGCTTTTGAATATATACTGACAATTTCTATGAGTTTTGGCCTTAATAATGAATTAAATTAAGCATGGCATTAACCTCCAGTTTGTCCTAATAAGGGTCAAAGGTTAGCCTCCAGAGTTTGATCTCAAGAATGAACAAACAGTATTAAGTTAACATATATGTTTATATGTATATGCTGTCCTTGGGCACCCAGCTAGAAAAATGGATCATAAAATTGGAGGGTTGGAGAGGGATTCTTATACAATTGCACTATCAGAAGGTGGGATCTGAAAAAGCTGTTCCTGGCTTATCCATCAAAGGAGTTGTATTCAACTCAGAAAGGAGCTGGGTATTGAATATTTAGGTCAGGAGGATGTCCCCTCCCAACTCAAGACCTTTGTGACATAAGTTTTGCTAAAGACCTCCATGAAGCATGGGCATCTTCTCCCTCCTGGATGTTGGTGCCATCCAGTGACCATTGATACAACAGGGAGATTCATATTTATTATTGAAGAGAGAAAATTTGTTTTCAGGTGACATTAACAGTAGAAAAGATAAATGGGAGATATTTAGGAGAGGGAAAGCACTAGAATTAAGAGAGACTAGGGAAGATTTCCTGTAGAATGTGGGATTTTAGTTAAAACTTAAAGAAAGCCAGTGAGGTCAGTAGTCAGAGTGGAGGAGAGAAGGGGGAACAGCTAGAATATTCCATTGCCTGACTCTGTGCTTTTACTTAGATTGTCTCCCAAACTAATCTTTAGAGCCCTTCAGAGTCAGCTCAAGCATCATCTCTCACATGAAGCTTTTTCCAAAACCCCCCGGTTACTAGCACCTGTCCTTCAAATTACCTCATTTTGTTTTTATTAAATTACATTTTTTATTTACTTGTATATGTTCCTGCTGTGTCCCCCCCAATAGAATGTAAGCTCTTTAAGGCTAATGACTGTTTCATTTTTTCTCCTTATATCTCTAGTGCCAGCCCAGCTCCTCATACATAGTAGGTGTTTAATATTAAAAATGAAAAAATGCATGTAAAGTGCCTTAAAAACTTTAAAGCACTATATACAAGGCTAGTTAAATAATACATTTCTTGATTAATTGATCAGTAATCATATTCTCTCCTTCTAAAGAGATAGGGAAAGAAAAATTCTTTCTCTGGATGTACCTTTTCTAATAAGCAAATCAGGGCTTAGATTTAAGTTGTCCTGGTTTCTTGTCCTCTTCCTCCACCTCCTGCCTTCCAGTGGGAAACCACTCTGTAGCCAAGTCAAGAAACAGTCTGCCCTTGCCTTAACCTGCTTAAGCTCTGGGCCCTTTCATACTGAGAGCCCCCTTTCTCCTCCTCCCCTCTCTCTCCCCTCCCCCTCTATCTGCTCACGCACTCACACAAGAACAATGCTACTTTGTGGGTTAGGCAATGGCACAGGTTGCTTGTTGGTGGGACAGCTGTCACTCTATCCCCAAGGCCCAAACGATGTGTCCCTGGGGCTGTGATCCCAAGATTACTTTGGTATTTGGGTCTTTTAATTAGCAGCCCAGCATGTTGTAGCCCCTCCTCCCCTACCTGGCCTCTCTTTCTTTTCTCTCTTTATTAGCCCCAGGCCAGCATCCATTGCTTCTATCAGCACAGACCTCATTGACCAGCATTGACCACCATACAGCTAAGTCTGGAAAGTTTAGAGAAAGGGAGCAGCAGGACAAGTATTCATTTTGTGTGCTCCTGGTAAGTCTTTGCCCTCACCCTGTATACACCATTTATTGGGCATTATAAATCATGGACAAAATTTAAATGCCACATAAAATTCAGTGTTTTTCATCAGACCCTCTTTATCCCAATTAGCCTAAACTAGACTAACATACAGAAAAAGTAATGGTAATTTGTAAGATGATGGTGTGGGACAGTAGAAAGAACAATGACTTTTGAGTTAGAGGATGTGAATTTCTTTCTCTCTTCTAGGTTTTCTCATCTACAAAAAAAATGACAGGGTTGGATTGGATGACCTTAAAGCTGGTGTTCTTATCCTGGGGTTCATAACCCCTAAGGGATCTGTGGATAGATTTCAGGAAGTCTGGGACCTTGGATGGAAAAAAAATCATTTTTATTTTCATTAACTTCTAGATGAAATTTAGATTCCTTTCATTATCATAGTACTAAGAATAATAATGATTATAATGAAAAGAAACCTAATATTCTGATTTTACCAGATTTACTAGGACACAAGAAATGTTAAGGAAATTCTGCCTTAAAGTTTCCTTATACCCATAAATTTATGAATTCTTAAGATCTGCCTGAAAGCAGATCAATACAATGTTCAAACCTTAGAATACTGGAGTTGGAAGAGATCTATTGATTTCATATACAACTGAGGTCTTAGAGGGATCAAGATTTATCAAAGGTTGGCACATGCCTGCTAGGAATATTCCAGGCTAATGCCAGATGAAGAGGTTGAAATGGGTAATCGAATGAAGAAAGCATAAAGGAAGGATGATGGAGAGATTTCAGCAGACAACGCACCCTTAAGCTTCCAGTGCAGAGGAACTCACTGAGAATTAACAGGGCACCATAGCTGCTTCCAACCTGGAGCTTTGATAAATAGATTCTCTTGCTTCCTGATGCTTTCTTGGTTTTTCATTGTCTGCCAAGGCGTAGGAGTATCATAGGTGTCTTCTTATTTTAGTGTGACAGGCATGGCAATAGCTGTGGGAGGCCTTGAAAATGTCAGTCTGATACTTTACATGCTCCACTTTTCAGAAAGTTGTGTTTCGATATAATTCAAATTAATGAAGTATTTATTAAGCATCTAAGAGCTTGACACTGAACTAGAGAAGAATCCTCTGAGAAGAATTTCACTGTCTTTCTTAAAGGAAACAATGTGTTTGGAGGGTATCTTGAAAAGAACTGAATTCATTCATTCATTTATTCAATATTTATTGAGTACCTACTATGTGAAGTTGGGCAAAATAGAATAAAAATGGGCTAAAAGGTAATAGGTTCAGATGCTAAACAACATGCTTATTGTCTCAGGAAATTTTAATGAAAACCAGAAGATAATTTGATTCTTCCCAACCCCTATGTTTCTATGACCACCAATTGACTGCTTCTCCCATAATAGAGGACATGTGTAAGCCCCAGGTTATGACAGAAATATATGAACAAGTTAATTGTTTAAATGCTTTTTCCCAGATTACTAAGTTTCAAACACACACACACACACACACACACACACACACACACACACACACACACACACAATTCCCTTTTTCTCTATTATATAAAATGAAGAAACTTCCATTTCCAAACTAAATCTGAATTGAGAAATGAAGGATAAAGTTTGGCAGATGTCCCACAAAATTTAACAGTTGAGATTAAAATAAAATTTATAAACATGAATCCCGAGATTGCTTCTACCTTGTAAATGTTACTTCATAATGGGAATTCATAGATAGTTTTATCCTGCAATCAGATACATTCGATTACCTGGCAGTATACTTTTTGATTCTGGACTTCTGTTGAAAAGATTTTTAGTAAGCTAAGTAGTGCGAAGAACACTTTTCATTTATTGGGTCTAGACCTTAAGCTCTGTGGACAGGGGATCCGATCAGATCTGAAAACTTAAATATATATCCTGGGCACTGTTATAGTTTATTTGTGGGGCCATAAGCAAAAAACCCCCCTTCCTTTCCCTTTAGGGAATGCTAAAATTTGACAATTGTCTAAGAGAAAGAAGCCTCCTATTGGTATAGGAATCATTTGATAACATTCAACAAATATTATATCAATATAATGGTCCATTTTGGGGGCTGTGGATTACAAGAATTCCAGCTCATGTAGCCAGCACCAGACAGTTCTGATTATTTTGTGTAAATGATTCTTCAGGGACTGACTAGCTGAATTCCGGTCCTAGGTGCTTCCTCATCTCAGAGCCAGGGCCCTCACCTCAACAAACCTCAGTTCTTCTGATGTGAAATTAGAAGGCTTAGGGTCTAGTTTCACTTTTCAATCCATTGAACTTAACAAAACTTCATTTTACTCGTCTCTAAAATGGGATAGTGGTAGTTCAGTCTCAGGAAGACTTGAGTTCATTTTCTGCTCTAATACACACTTGCTGCTCACCCTGGGAAAATCAATTAGATACTTATATGCCCTTAGACATATAAGGCTATACTTTACAGAAAGAGTGTGCCCTTGGGGTGTTCCCTACACTATAAAATTACAAGTGTGGACCAAAAATATAAAATCAAATGGGGGTGATAATAACACTTGGATCATTTATTTTACAGGGTTATTTTTGGGTTGCCACAGTGAATAGAGTACCGGACCTGGACTGAGGAAGAATCATCTTCATGAATTAAAATCTGACCTCAGACACTTACTAGCTGTGTGTCTCTGGGCAAGTCATTTAACCCTGTTTGCCTCAGTTTTCTCATCTATAAAATGAGTTGAAAGAGGAAATGGAAACCACTATAATATCTTTGCCAAGAAAACCTCAAATGGAGTCATAAGTAGTGGAATATGATGGAAAACAATTGAATAACAAAAACAAAAACAACTTTTAAACTGTAAGGCGCTGTGTGAAATTCAGAAGCACGTACTGATTTGGGGATCAAATCTTGCCTCTAACAGTAGTATTACTTTGTCTTGAGTTCATTCTCTAAGATCATAAGTAATAGATGAGTTGCTGATCTACATTGGTAGAGGGGAAATTTCCATGCCAAGAGTTTTCTTTTCTGAAAGATTCATAAGTCTGGGCTTCCCTCCCTCTAAACAAGGTATGGCATAAAATATATTTTTATTATGGTATCTAGAAACCTTACATGGAAGATCACTAAGCTGCTGCTTACTTACTACTAATCTAACTCCTTCTGGAGGGTTTTTGAGGATTTTCTTCCAGATCACAGCACCATTATCTTCAGGTTGGTACCGAAATAGTTAATAATAATAATACCTGAAGTACAAGCACCACCATCATCTAACTGTTAGTACTATTAGTATCTATCCATCTCTGCCCCACCTCTTACTTCATGTGTTGAGAAAAATAAAAAAAATTGTTATTTATCACAAAAAAAGACATGAAGGAGATAACTTTGATGGACAACATCTCACCCAATGATGCACAGCTATCTAGGAAAAAAGCTGGAGCAGTTTGTATCCTAGGATCTAAACATGAAGGAATATGTGGGATGAGGAGGCCAAGGCTGAAGGAAGGAAGATCTTGAAGCATAATTTTCTGACTCTGGTTATTTTCAGTGTTGGTTTACAGGATTAGCTGCCCAGTCTGGTCTGATTTCACTAGTAGTTAGATTTCTTATTCTAGTCTACATATTTGTCTGTCAGACCAAATATTTTTCTTTACATGATTGTGCCTTCTTCTCTGCACAAATGGACCTCATGGGATTTTTCTTTCATTTTTTTCCAGGTATATCCATTCTTCTTTAATCGTTATTAAGCTCCTTGAAGACATTAAATTGTATTATATGAGAGAGAGCAATAAAATAACATTTTAAAATTCATTTTTATTTCTTTGTTTTTGTCACTTAAATTTCCCCCTGAATCTCTTCTCTCTTACTTCCCCCACAAAGAACCATCTCTTATAGCAAAGATTTTTTTTGGGGGGGGGGTTGCAAGGCAGTGGGGTTAAGTGACTTGTCCAAGGTCACACAGCTAGGTAATTATTAAGTGTCTGAGACCAGATTTGAACTCAGGTCCTCCTGACTCAGGGCTGGTACTCTATCCACTGTGCCACTTAGCTGCCCTGCATTTATTTTTTAAGAAAAAAAGAGAGGGGAAAATAGCATGAAAACTGATCAATACAAGAAAAAAAAAATCCTGTCAATTTTGCAATGTTCTTTATCCCTCAATCTTTTCTCTCCTCCTCCTCCCATGCATAGAACCATCTTTTATGGCAAAGAATTTCTTTTCTTTTAAGGAAAAAAGGAGAGAGGGGGGGTAAAGCATGAAAACTGATCAATATATCAAAAAATTGCCTCCTATGCCTCTCCTTTTCAGAAGATGTTTTCTCATATCTTTTTTTTGGGCCAAGCTTATTTTTTTTATAACTTTGCAACATTCATTTTCAATGATTTTGTCAGGACTGACTTTTTAAAACAGACATATCTGAATTTATACATTCAAATGAGTTTTGTCTATCAGTGCAGTCACTTCAAGAGGCCAAATGTTCATTTTAGTGACATTAAAATTGCTCAACTCATATTTGGAAGCTCTTCTTTTGAGAAAACAAGTCTCATTACTTTTAAAGCACATGTTTTATTTGCTGCCATCCCTTCTTGTTTGGCATTATTCATCATACATATAGATGTATATTGTAAATTAGATGCCAGATTTGACTCCAAATACCTGTTTGGAGTCATTCCCCCTTCTTTAAAATATTAGAATTTGCCACATTGATAGTCTAAGAATATGTAGTAGGTTCTGAAGGCAGTATTCAGAGAACTGTTGAAACAATATGATAGGGGTGACAAGGTGAGCACAACCTCCTACTGACTATTTTAAGGGCACAACACTCATTTGAATGAATAAATTCTGATATGTTTGTTTTAAAATAAGTCACTTTGTCATATTACACCATATGTTGGTCTTTTATATTCCCCCTCCCTTCTCTCCAGTCTGATTCCCAGTGCCTAGCAGCCCACTTCATAACCACTTCATAAATACATGTTGATTGACTTTTTGATTGACCTTCATACAATCAGATTTGTCTAAAGGTAAATGTTCAATAAACTCTTCCCTTTCCCTTCTACAACAACCCAGCTCAATACCCAGCTGGTTCCTTATATATGGGCAATGGGGGCTCCAGAAACTTATCCTGGATGCCTCAGAGCCTTCTTTGCATCTACTAGTCAGTGATCTTTGGCTGACTGACTCTTTGAGTCTACCTGAGGAATAGAAGTACACTAGTCCTAGAGACAGCTCAGAAATCAAGCTCCATCTCCCTCTTCTCTTCAGTCTCTCCCCCTTCCTCTAAAGTGCTCTCTGAAGTCTCCACTCCTACCACCTGCTCCTTTTGCTCTTTGCCTCTGGGGAGTAATTTAAAGAAAACACTTGAGCTTTGGTCAATCAGGAGTTCCTAGGTTAGGCCATCTTTAGTTGCCAAGGGAAACCTTCCTTCTCTCTCTGAGCCTATCCCCCCTGAAGAGAGGGGGCCATTGTTCTGAGCTTGAATAGGCCTCTGTACAGCTGCCCTTCTCTCCAGTGGTGCTATGCTGCAAATAATTAATAAACATTTGCTCAAACTATTAATATTTAGACCTATGGAAAAAGATCCGAGGGGGTCTAACGGCTGCTTTTATTCTTGGGCTGGTTCCATCTGCTCAGGACCCAAGGTTTTTCTGATTTCATACATGAACTGGAAGTGAATGGATTCCTAGGCAAAGCCATCAGTTTGCTCCTTTCAAGGTAGTTTCAAATATGAGCAAACTTCTGGAACTGCCCCCCGCCCAAGCAGTCTAATATTATTTGGGGCTCCTGCTTGACTGGTGGGGCACAAATTTCTGATTTCTCAGATGTGATGTGGGGATAGGTCAAAAGCCACTGAAATCGAGTTCAATTTTCTTTTAAAAAATTGATCCCCCTTGAAAGTAAGTTGAACTAGGACAGGATATATATTTTATGGTATAAATAATATACATATATACTATATATTAAATATGTACACTAGTTTTTAAAATGTGTATTGCTTTATTTGATATAAAATCTATATTATATACTATGTGATATATATATATATATACTATAAATCACTAGATAATATATTACATTTAGACAGAAATTGAGGAAAGAGGGAGCAAGAGAGAAGGAGAAGAGAAGGGAGATAGAGAGACAAGAGACAAAAAGAGAGAGGAGAGAGAAAGAGAAAAAGAGAAAGGGGGAGAGAGAGAGAGAGAGAGAGAGAGGGAAACAGAGAGACAGAGAGACAGAGAAAGGGGGAGGGAGAAAGAGAGAGACAGAGACAGAGAGAGACAAAGAGTTAGAGAAAGAGGGGGGAGGGAGGGATGGAGGGGGAGGGAGAGAGAGAGAGAGAGAGACAGAGAGACAGAGAGACACAGAGAGAATGTATCCATCAGTGTTATGGTAGAGAATTATTTTTGAATAGTAAAAAAAAAATCCTATCCTTAGATGAACTCTTTTGCACTACTTTCCACATCAGTTATCTTTTCATCTTTTTTCTGTTTTTCCCACTGGCCTTCACTTCCTGATCACTTTCTCAGGTCCTATTACCTTCTTTAAAGAGACTGAAAATCCTAGTGGTTTTGAATTCGGATTCCTATCCAATAAGCATTTATGATGCACCACCTTTGAACAAATTACTGGGGGTCAGATACAAAGACAAAAGACATAAAAAGAGAAATAGTTATTAAACTCAAGAAGTTCACCTTCTATTGCCCCAACTTTCTTTTCCAGATAATTCTAGGAACTCCATCTGGGTTATCTCACTATATTGCAAAACCACTCATGAAGAAGAAGCCTTCTTGTTTTCCAGACATGATTATATATTTGCCAGAGAAAATAACATTACCTTACAGAAAATGAAAAGTTAGGAAATGAACTCAGATGGAGCAGTTTATTGTAGAATGCTCAAGATAGATGCTTTTACATTAAATACAAAAATGTCAGTGAGTGAATAATCAAGCACATACCCTACCCCAACCACCTCTATCCCCATTCCATCTCTGGAAGTCGGTCTTTTCTGAACTGGACCTGAACTCCTTCCTCCCCCACCCTCCAGGGTGTAGAAAAGGGTTCTCTATAATAATTTTAATGAGGTGTGGTTCTCATTGGGCTCATATACCTGATCTAAATTATGTTACAAGGGCCTAGCACTGGTACTGAGATGAGCTTCTAAGTCTCTTTTCTTATCTTGAGTGTAGACCAGAGTTGAATGGTAGGGAAAGGGGAAGGGGACAGAAAGGAGAAAAGGGGTCTTAGATTTTCCTGTAGAACGAAAAGTGTTGCATTCTTCCATGGCTTTCTATCATTGTTCTCGTGGGAAGAGGGAGGGCAGGACAATGGACTGAATAGAAAACTGAAGGACTTAAAATTGCTGTTCACATTGATTACATTCCCTAGAGTTATTTTTTCTCAACTTTTCTTTCTTTTTCTTCCTTCTCTCCCTGCTTTCCCACCTCTCTCTCTCTCTCTCTCTCTCTCTCTCTCTCTCTCTCTCTCTCTCTCTCTCTCTCTCCCAGAAGAACCAATCAAGTTTGCACTCCTTCCACAATCTTAAATTTAAAAATGATATGCCTTTGGTATAAAATGTACTATTGTATATGAAATTGGATGGATATCAAATATATTATAGCAAATCATATTTTTTCCACAGTGGTTGACCAAAAAGAAAACAATGAAGTAAAACTATAAGACAATAAAACTCCTCCCCATTCCCTTAACCTAATAAGGTTTGCAGCATTATTTCCTTAAATAGGCAGGTTTTCAGAGCTAAATCTTTGTCAGAGGGGGTTACTGGTTGTCAGGATCCCCTGGTTGAATGACTATATTGCTGACTTTGAGGATTTTAGGAGACAACACCAAAGGATCAGATGCCCAAGTATGTGTAGGACTTTTAGTCTTTCACAATCAAACCCCACAAAGGGATTGGCACAGATTTGTCTCATTGACAAAAACCATTGTTTCTTTGTTTTTTAATTTTTTTTAAATTTAAGGCAAGGGGTTAAGTGACTTGCCCAAGGTCACACAGCTAGGCAATTATTAAGTGTCTGAGGCTGGATTTGAACTCAGGTACTCCTGACTCCAGGGCCAGTGCTCTATTCACTGCACCACCTAGCTGCCCCAAAACAAGCCACCTTAATCATCCCTAAATTGCCAGTCATATGATAGTTTGGTACTTGTGTGAGGACAATAAGTTCTAAAAGAATTGTTTCTTTCATCATAGGAATATGTGATAGGGAATGTCCTGTCTCCTATCATATTTATTATATATCAATTGCAGTGGTACCACAATGTCAACTAAAATATGAGGATTTTATTATGTGTTAGAATAAGAATCCAATGAAATGATGTTTATAACATTTCACAAATCTAAAAGTACTATATAAATGCTAATTATATAAGCAACATAAAGCTAAAATCCTGCCAAACCCATCCATATTGTGATTTGACTTGGAGCTTTCTGCCCATATCTCTCTGTGCCTCAGTGTACTATGCCACATATTAATTTTGGCTTTGCAATTACAAATAGTGGAAACTTTAAACCAACATTTTTACCTGTAGGTACATGCTATGGCTGTGAAAGATGACAAAAGGAGGTTTCAAAAGGAAATAATGACAATCTGCCCAGCTGGAGGAAGAAACACATGTTTGTTTGGACAAGTTGCATCCGCTCCTTCATATTGCTTCTCTTAACCGGATAAAAGAGTACTCTGTATAATGTATACAGAAACTCCTGTTACCGGCAGAATTTTAAAATATTTATACCGTGTACAAACAATGCCAAGGAATTCACTACAAGCCATATATTGACTTAATAAACATGGTCCTATGATGCAACATTTATCTTGATTTTATACAACCAGTTATTGATTATGGTTGAATAAAGGTTGAAAACATAGTTTTCATGAGTAGCATTTGTGTATATAATACACAGTTGGCTACTATAAGAAATAGGGGAAGATTTTGGATATCTTTAAATCTGACCTTTGCTGGGGTACAAATCTCCAAAGAAAATTAAGAGTTTGTTATAGGGTAAAAAAGCATCTAAGCCCTTCTTTCTGCATGTGTCATTTTTTTTTTCTGATAACTCACTACCCAACTTGTAGGTTCTAGTTTTTCTATGGTAGATTTCCAGATTGACTACTGAGACCACTTCTTATTCTTTGATATGTTCCCCTCTTCAAGTTTGGTTTGCAAAGATTTTCTTTCCACGAAGTACACTACAGCTCCAACTTTGTGCTTAGAAGTGTTACTTTTAGTCTTCCTCATCCTTCTGCAGTTCCAGAAATCTCAAGCTTTTGGGAAAGGGAAAGTGTCTTCTCCTCAATAATACACGCATGCCATTTCATATATATTGCATGTGTTCTATTATATAAACATAATGACATCCTTTTCCTGTCTCTTTTAGTAAATTAAATGTCTACATAAGAAAAAGACAGTACCATATATACACCTATGTGTGCAAAGTTCTAGTCTTTCTTATATGGACTTTTTTTTTTTTACCAGAAGTGAAAGATAGATTGATGTTTCCCTTCATTCTAGAAAAGACCATGACATCAGGGAGGTGATGCTATGACAAGTACATGAATTGCATTTGAGTGAAGGGGTGTTGTGCTAAGTCACCAGCCTCACTTTCTCCAGTAGATAATTGAAAAAAAATGAAGGAGAAAGGCAGGGATCCGGGCAAAGAGAAAGTGAAAGAAAAAGAACATTGTTGAGAGACCTTGTTGAGAGAACCTAATATCCCTCAGATAACAGTTTTGAGAGAACAGTATCTCAGAGTCAAAAGTACTGACTGATAGAGAAGACTGGGTGAATACAGAGAACAATATATTGTATTTGAAGTCAGGGACACTTGAGTTTAACTCTACCCAAAATACCAGTTGTATGACTCTGGGCAGGTCTCTTTACCAAATTCAGCTCCAGTTTTTGTCAACTGTAAAATAGGGATAATGACGACACCAACCTCACAAAGCTGTTATAAAGCTGAAATGATGTAATATATGAAAAGTGCTTTGTAAATTTTAAAATTCCATATAAATGATAAATATTATTGTTATTATTATTATTACTTCATTGCATTTCTTGAAGTTAATTTGACTGTTTTCAGCATGTTAGAGGTTACTGTTGGGAAACTTTGAATCAAATTATTGTTTGAGGACAATGGCAAAGGAATTCTTAACTGTATAATATTGATAGAAATATACTTTTTAGACTTTTCAACTGAATTTGTAGATATTTGCTACTCATTGCCTTATTTGAGGCACTAAAAGCCAGATCAGAAGATTAGAAGTCTGCAAGGGAAAGAGCAGACTGCATTAGAGAAATCAGAGAAGTCAACAAGTGATATTGCTTACTGAAACTGAGACATGGGAAGATAGAACCTGTAGACCAAAAAGTCAATAAAACTGAAAGACTCACAGAAATTCAGACCAGTCAGCTCCAGAAAGTAGCCTCTGCAATTGAGATGAGAGTTGATCTGATTGAGAATGCTCTTCTATAGGTTGAAGAGCTAACTGGGGGAAGGTTTCTTTGCTCTTTGAGGCTATATAGACTTGAGAGAGGGAGACCCCTCTCAGGCTTGCATACATCAAATGACCTCTATGGCTCAGGAAGGAAATATTTCCTAAAATTCCATAGAGAGAAGGCCTTTGCATATCTCAGACAAAAAAGGTGCTAGCTTAAAAATTGTAATATTGCATCAGTATCCAGCCCATAGGAGGACATAACTAAGAAATTCTATAAATTTCCAGATTTAAAATCACCGGTTATCTAAAACAGCTTAACAGTAGTTCAGTGGTCCAAGAGAAGCAGAAAAAAACAGCTTTTATGTAATAGAAGGGAGAGCCTGAGAAAAGGAGTATTTTTTAATAAGCAGAAAACTGTTTATTAAGGCTACAGACTCTACCTTAGAGATATATAGACTTTCAAGTCTTCAGTCACAGTCAGGAATTGGCCAGGGCATGTGGGATTTCCCCATTCATTATGTTTCACTGCTAAGTTTCTCTAAGTTTGTGCTCACTCTTCCTACTTTTTGCATTTGTGGAAGAATATGACTGGGTTTATGGGTAGACTACTTTGATTACTCATGCTTTTCCCCATTTACTTAGTTAATGTTTGGTTATGATTATTCATGATTTTGTCTTCTCATTTAGGAAAAGATTTATGTTTGAGATATACTAGAATCAGGAAAAACAGCAAAAACCTATAATCCCTGTTACTGAGAAGGCAGAAGCTGGTGGATTACTTGAGCTCAGGAGTTGTCTAATTATGCATATGTATTCTCTGGAACCAATATAGGTCTCTGGCTCCATCACACCCCCCCTCCCCTTAGGGTCACCAGGTTGCCTGAGGAGGGGTAAACTGTGGTGACAAAGAACTGGAAATTGAAAAGATGTTCATCAATTGGAGAATGACTGAATAAGCTGTGGTATATGATTGTGATGTTTTTTATATTAGCAAAGGAATAGGTCACTTAATAGTATAAGTGTAACCAAAGTAACTGCTCTATTTCCAGCCTGAATGAGATGGACAGAGTCTCAAAAAAAATGAATAATTAGAGTCATTGAAATTGATTTGAGTAAATGAGGAGCACATAGACTGAGGCTTAGAAGGCTAAAGTAATGAATATAGATGTGTATTTTTTTCACACCAGTATTATCACTCCAACTAATCTGGAGAACCTTGTTCAATTTTTTTTTTGGCAAGGCAATGGGGTTGAGTGACTTGCCCAAGGTCACACAGCTAGGTAATTATTAAGTGTCTGAGGTCAGATCTGGACTCAAGTTCTTCTGACTCCAGGGCTGGTGTTCTATTCACTGTGCCACCTACTGCCCCCATGTT
Source organism: Macrotis lagotis (assembly GCF_037893015.1). Lineage (NCBI taxonomy): Eukaryota > Metazoa > Chordata > Mammalia > Peramelemorphia > Peramelidae > Macrotis > Macrotis lagotis. Next base: position 190,282,592 of record NC_133662.1, read on the forward strand.
CAATTTTTAGTGTGAATATTTGCACCTGGGAAATTGGTATTCATTTTAGATCAAGGTATGATTTATTTTTTGTTGATTGTTTAAACTTAAGAAAATAAAAATGCAGCTTCAATTTAGAAATGTATTGGGTATACTTTTTTTTTTGAGAGCTGGTAGTTAAACATTTATCATAACACTACAGACAGGTACCTTGTTAGCACAATAGGTAGCACGTCAGTCTCATAATCTGAAGGTGGTGAGTTTGATCCTCACACGGGCACAATACTTTTGATGGGGTGGCTAGGTGGCACAGTGGATAAAGCACCGGCCCTGGAGTCAGGAGTACCTGAGTTAAAATCCAGCCTTAGACACTTAATAATTACCTAACCCCATTCATTGTCTTGCAAGAACACTACCAGTCCCTAGAATACTGAGAATGAATTGTAGTAGTGTGACTTAAAAGTTATCCCTCTGAGAAAATCCTATTGATCTACAATTTTGAATAGAGGTTTCAAGTGAGTTAGCCAGACCAGATAGAGAGAAAGGAGGAGGGGTAACTCATTATGCCTTGTGACCACACGTTCTTTCTAGCTGCTATATGTATGAATATTTAATATATTTTCTCCATATGTATGTCATTATGAATAAAAGAAATTAGAGGCCCAGAGTCCATGCTGTTCTTGGATTCAGGAAGACCTGGCTTCAAGTCCTGCCTCTGAAATGATAGTAGTTCACATTTAGATTTCACTTTACCAGGTAGAAACAGCAAATATTCTTATTTTCTTTTTTAACATGGGCTGAAACTAAAGTTCAATCTATCTAAGGGACTTGCCCCCCACCCAAGGAAGTGATTTTTCTGTCCAGCTCTTCTCCTTCCATGTTTAATACTCCTTCCCCTGGGTCACAGAGCTTGGGTCAGGTTGTTAGTATCTTCTACTATAGGAAAAAAAAATTTGAGCCTCACCTTATATTAGTCTTGCATATTCTCCTGAAGGAAACTTAATACTCTGCCTCATCTCTTTGGTGCCAAGATTCATCCTTTGCATTAAAGACTAGCTTGCATATTTCATTTCTGTGGGAAGCTAGTGCCCGGGGACAATCTTCTGGGGCTTTGGTAAGATTTTAGAGTGAGAAGGCAACTTGCAGCTCAGTTTGGAAAGTTGAGTTCTTCAATTTGAATGGTCACGTGCTCTTCTTTGGAATTTTGGAACTCTAGTCAATATACTATGCAAGATACACACATATATTATAGTTTCAGGGGTTTACAAATAGACAATCCCCCCCCACCACACACACACACCAACAATATCAGAGTTCTATAAAGAATCTTTGGATTTTTTTTTTGAAAAAAAATTTGTGACATTTGAAGTTCTGAATTATCTCCATCTCTCCCTCTCCAACCTACCCTAGAGAAGGTCACTATTGGAATTAGATTTATAACTATATATAAAACCATATTCTGCATTCTTCTATTTATCAGTTCTTTCTCTAAAGGTAGATAGCATCTTCCTTCATAGGTCCTGTATAGTTGATTTGAGTATAGCACTCAGAATAACTAGATTGTTCACAAATTTTTTCAAATATAGTATTGTTGTTACTGTATATGATATTCTCTTGGCTCTGCTCACTTAAATTTTCATTATTACATATAAGCCTTTGTTTTTTTAAAAGAAACCAGCTTATCATTTCTTTCAGCACAGTAGTAATCCATCACAATCATATACCACAGCTTATTCAGTCATTCCCCAATTGATGAACATCTTTTCAATTTCCAGCTCTTTGCCACCACAAAGACAGAAATATTTTAGAATATATACATCTTTTACTTTTTATCTCTATCACTTTAGGAAATAAACATTATACCCATTATAACGCCAAAAACTGAAAAAAAAATCTCTATAGTCTCTTTTCTTGTTGCTCAGTAATTTTTAATTATGTGTGGTCTTTGTGACCCTATTGGGGATTTTCTTGGCAGAGTTATTGGGGTGGTTTGTCAGAGATACTGGAGTTGTTTGTCATTTCCTTCTCCGGATCATTTTTTTTAGGTTTTTGCAAGGCAAACGGGGTTAAGTGGCTTGCCCAAGGCCGCACAGCTAGGTAATGATTAAGTGTCTGAGACCGGATTTGAACCCAGGTACTCCTGACTCCAGGGCTAGTGCTTTATCCACTACGCCACCTAGCCACCCCGACTAAAACTTCTTTCTCCAATATTCCAATAATTTATCTCTAAATTTCTAATTTTGAAGCTTTCCTCAGTCTTGATCCTTGATCTCTGAAGTTTCTGATGCTATCAATCACTGTCTTCTTGGATATTATTTCTTAGATTCTAGTTTGTATTTTGCTGATAATGCTCTCTATTGGTTCTCCTACCACCTCTCAGTTTAATTTGTTGGTTTATCTCTAAATTTAGGTATTCTATAAGGTTCTCTCTAATTGAGCCCACCATACTCTTTCCTTTGTTGGCAACCTTATCAACTCCCATGGGTTTAATTCATATCTATATGACTTCCAGACCTATATATTAATTAAATCCAGGTTCTCCCTTAAACTTCAATCCCACACCCCCAATTTCCTATTGGGTACTATTTTTTTACATGTAGCATATGAACTTTATGAAATAAAAATAATTCAGGGAGAAGTCAAATAGACATTCATATTAAGAGAAAATTGACTAGAAAAAATGATCTTAAATACAAGATAGAAGACTGCTCACAGTGGCATTTAACTGAGTCCCGTTTCTGTGAAAAATATAACTCATGCACAGGTATTAATATTCATTGAATACTACCATTTAGGCACACGAACAGAATTCGAAAAAAAAATAAGTGAGGTTTTTAGGTCAACTTCATTTTCATTGTTCTTTTGGAAGAAGTCTTCTATAGAGCAGAATGTGTAGTTCTGACTCAGGAATTTTATAATAGAAATATCTAGACACCCAATCTCTTCTTCTCTTTGGTCATCAGAGGGGCTTGTGATATTTGTTTTGAAAAATTTCCAAGTAATATAACATGCTTATAGTGCTCATCAAAATACTTGATCTGCTTATGGGTCATGCTAATAGTGGTATGGAGTTTCAAGCCTGCGATTGGTGAAAACCATCATAAAGGAGAATCTTAGGATGACCCAAGAATAACAAATTAAACTATTGGATATTTCAAAATTTATATTCTATAAATATTTCAAATTCAAAATATCTAGAATATAACTCATTATTACCATCTCTCCTCCAAAAAGCTCTGCCTTCATAGAAACTTTCCTATTTCATTTGAAGGCACAACCATTTTTTCAGGCTCTCAGGTTGTAAACATAGCATTATCCTTGATTCCTAACTTTCCCTAATCTCACATATTTAATCAGTGGCCAAGTATTATCATTTCTACTTTCTCAATAGTTCTTATATCTGATCCATTCTTTCTTTTTTTTTTGCAAGGCAAATGGGGCTAAGTGGCTTGCCCAAGGCCACACAGCTAGGTAATTATTAAGTGTCTGAGGCCGGATTTGAACCCAGGTACTTCTGACTCCACTATGCCAACTAGCTGCCCCCGTGATCCATTCTTTCTACTCATATAGCAAATATCCTAGTATAGGTCCTCATCATCTCTTGCCTGGATTATTGGAAGATAAAATGAGAACATATATAAAGTTTTTGGCAAATCTCAAAGTGCCAGTTATTGTTACTGTTACTACTATTATTGATTGATCTTACTTCATCAAGTTTTTTCCCACTTCAATACATTCTCCACTGCAATTCACAAATACTTCCACTTTCTCTCCTTTCACTCATTTCTTAACCCCTTTCAAGCTGACTTCTGAACTCAGTATTCCAATAAAACTGCTCTTTCCAAAGTCACCACGGATCACTTAGTTGCCAAGTATCATGTTCCTTTCTCAATGCTCATTCTTCTTGACCTCTCCATAGCTTTGCCATCATTGATCACCCTTTTTCCTTTGATATTCTCTTCTCTCTTGGGGCACCGCTCTCTCCTGGTTCTCTTCCAACCTTCCTCAGACTCTTTTGCTGTATATCATGCAGATCCTGCCCATTTACTATGGGTATTCTACATGACTCTGCCTGGTACTATCTTCTCTTTTTCCTCTATAATTCTTCACTTATGATCTCATCAGTTCCCATGGTTTAAATTATCATCTCAATGCTGATGATTCCTAGATCTAGCCATCCAGCCCAAACTGTTTTGTTGATCTCCAGTTCAACTGCCTTTCAAATATCTTGAACTGGATATTCAGTAAATATCTTAAACAACACATCCACAACTGAACTAATTATTTTTCCCTCCCTCATACCTTCTATCAATTTTCCTATTATTGTTGAGGGTGACACCATATAGTCCCTGAAGTGCACAACATAGGAGTTGTCACTGATGCCTCATTGTCTTTCACTGCACCCCCATCCCCATCCAAACTGTTGGGAAGTTGATTTTACCTTTGCAACGTATCTTGAATATGCTCCCCTTTCTCTTCTGACACTGCCACCACCCTAGTGCAGGTCCTCATCACCTCATACTTGGATTATTGCAATAGCTTGCTGATGGTTCTGCCTACCTTATCTCTCACCATTCCAATCCATCCTTCATTTATCTGCAAGATAGATTTTACTCTTACAGATCTGTTCACTGACTCTCTGTTGCCTCCAGGATTAAGCACAAAATACTGTTTGACATTCAAAGTCCATCATAACCTATCACTTCATACCCCTTACTTTTCCAGACTATTTACTCCTTATCTTCCACTACCTATTCCTTAGTTTAGTGATATTGGCCTCTTTGCTATTTCTCATGCAAAAGAATCCATTTCTTGGCTCTAAGTATTTTCTCTGGCTGACCTCCATGCCTGTAATGCTCTTCTTTCTCATTCCTATCTCTTGACTTCCCTCAAGTCCCAACTGAAATTCCATCTTCTAAAGAAAGTCTTTCTAAACCCCTCTTAATTCTGAAGCCTTTTCTCTTTTTTTTTTAAAAAAATACTTATGTTATTTTTAATTAATGGACTAAAACAAGCATTTACATATTTTCCAGTATAATAAAAAGATTATTGCAATGAAACTGCAAATCTATTATGTACAAATTGCTATTCATTTTAAATATATAATAGTTATCATATAAGTTTCTTTTTCCCCTTCCCATCGGCCCCCAGAGATGCTTACCATTAGACTCAAACATGTATGTATATATAGATAGATGTATGTATGTATGTATATATATATGTTTCTATGTAAAATCATTCTAAACATTTATTTCAGTTATTTCTCTGGATGCAATTAACATCTTCCATCCCCTGTACTTTGAAGTTAATTTGGTATTTATAATAGTCAAAATGACTTATTAGCCTAAAGCTATTCTTAAAACAATATTGCTGTTACAAGTTTTCTTCTGCTCTTTTTGCTCTCTATTGTTTTGTGCAAGTCTATCCATGTTTTTCCTAAGATCTTCAAACCTTCCTTTTTAAATTATTTCCTATTTGTCCTGCATATAGTTTGCTTGTTATTTAGATTATGATCTTCTCAATGTCAGACTAATTTTTGTCTTTTTGTATCTCTGGAATTTAGCACAGTGTTAGTATATAGCAGGTACATTATATATGTATATTGACTTATTGATCCAGAGAGCAGGAAAACATTCTGTTGATCTGGTAGACATGACATCTCTCAGGTTATATAGTTCAAGATTGCTTAATACGAGGTTCAGATAATATAAATATTGTCTCGATTGAAACTTAAATTATAAAAATTTGCAAAACACCTAATACAGTGATCAAATCTAATAGTGATTACAATATTCTTTCTTAATAGTTGGAGGATTAGGTCTATAGGTCTAGAGTAGATATCTGTACCTTTAAGATGTGTGATGATCTCAGATACTATCTACTCCAGAAGTTCTTAATCTTTTTTTGTGTCATGAACCCCTTTAGCAATCTGATGAAACCTATGCCCCCCTTTTCAGAATAATGTTTTTGAATACATATAGAATTACAAAGGAAAATGGTGATTTTTGTAATAAAGACATTTTTCCCATTGAAGTTCATGGACCCCTGAAATCCACGAATTCTTTGGAGATAAATGAATCTCAGGTCAGGAACAGATAATCTTGTCTAACCCTTTCATTTCACATATATGGAAATTGAGGACCTGAATAACTTTCCCCAGGTCACTTGATTCTACTAAGTAAGGGAAGATATATTTATTGTTTTTTTGGGACCATTATTGTTCTTTTTAATTACTCAAAATTTGATTTCCTTTTAGTGATCTTTTTATTTATCTTGATGCAGTCATTTTGAACATTTTTACCTGAATATTTTTCTTCACAAATTTATTCAAAAATATTTTTATCCTCCAAATTTTTATTCTTCATTTCTTATTCTACAATAATTTTCCATTGCATTCATTTACCATCATTTATACATCTATTCTTCAAGCAAGGGGCAGTCAATTTATTTCCACTGCTTTACTATTGCAAAAAGTGCTTCTATGAATATTTTTTCTATATTAGATTTTTTTCCCTGTCTTAGATCTCCTTAGGTCAAAGGACAGAAGCATCCCATTATGAGATCTCTGAATAAAAGGTGGATAACTTTTGAAAGTTCAAATCTCTACATGATCCTAGGAGGCTCTAAGGAGTCATAAAGGAATTTTTTGGCATTGGCCTTCATAGAATCAAACTCTTGAGACTAATGGAGAAAAGTAAGTTTCACTAAAAGAAAAACAAAACAGAGAATGCTTCATAATAGCGACCAATAATGTTACACAAAACTATAATAATGGGGGCAGCTAGGTGGAGCAGTGGATAGAGCATGGGCCTTGGAGTCAGGAGTACCTGAGTTCAAATCCAGCCTCAGACACTTAATAATTACCTAGCTGTGTGGCCTTGGGCAAGCCACTTTACCTCACTGACTTGCAAAAAAAACCCCAAACAAACTTAAACCTCCCCCCCATAATAATGATACAATAATACAACTATTTTTACATATATGGTGACACTGAGGAGAAGGTAATGTGTTGGCAGAACTTTGAGAGACTTTCAATAGGTCCTCTTCAAGAATACTCAGTGAAGTAGGGTTGCACAGCTTCCAATTCTTCCAAATTTGAACCTTAGAGGCATGATACTATTAGCAAAATCAAGAGGACAAGTGAATTGGTGGGGTGGGTGGAAAGATGTTGCTAACTGTCCATAGCCTTAACAAAGACATTAACCTCTCTCCTATTCTGAGAATGCCTCTTAGTACTATAGTTATCCCTTCCACAGTATCAGAGTTAACTCCCACAATCTGGAAAATCCCTATAAAATCTGTAGTGAATAGACCTTTGACCTTTATTTTCCTTTAGGAAATCATATGAGAACTTGACTTTATCTCATATGGTGCCAGAGTCTACTGCATTGCCTTTAAAAAAAAATAACAATCCTGCCTTTTAGAATTTCTAGACTTTTTCTCTGTCATTGACTGGCCCTTGAGTGTCTTCTGTGGCGTCCACAAAACTTTCCCCAAATTGCCATTTAATTTCTTATGCTGACCTGTGATATTATGAAACTTTGATGGGAAAAGTTGCCATGAGGGAGGGATAAGTGTGGAAATCAGGGAGACCCCCAGACCTCTGCACTAGTTCTTAGACTAGATTATTGTATTGTATGCCTTAGCCTAAAGGAGAGCTAGAGAGCCAGGCAGGACATCTTTGTAGCATAACAATACATTGTGGAGCAGAGTGGTCATCACAATGGCTTTCCCTATGTGTTCCTTTTTATGTGTTGGATATGATAGTGGGAAAAGTCTTGTGTATTGGGCTATGTTGGAAATTTCTTGGAGTTTTAGGCAAAGAATATATCAAAAATATTTGCAATGAATGAATTATCTTCATAATAATAACAGTGTTTATATAACTTTAAGTTTTGCAAAATGTCTTGTGTCATAATACACATTCTCATGTATATGATTATCTAATATTAAATCTAATATATTTACATATAACATTCTCATTTGATCCTCTCAAATGGTAAGTGCAATTATATCCTCAGTTTACCAATGAGAAAACAGATGAAAAGGGACAACCGGATAGTACAGGGGATGGAACATCTGGAATCTAGAAACCCTGAATCCAATTCTGTTCTCAGACATGAGCTGTATGACTCTAGGCAAATTACTTTATCTCTGCCTCAGTTTCCCCATCTGTTAAATAGGAATAATAAAAGCCCTTACCTCACCCGTTTGTTGTGAGGATAGAATGAGATAGTATTTGTAAAGTTCTTTTCAAACATTAAAGCACTATATCCAAAATAGCTATTGATGATGATCCTAGTGATATAAATTATTTTCCCCATAGTGACACAGCTGGTAAGTGTTTGAGAGAGGGCTTGAATTCAGGTCTTTCTAACTCCAGGTCTTGCATTTTATGTCTGTGTCTCCATTAATCTCCATTAATCATTGATGATCTTATGATCCCTTTTCTATTCTCTTGGATATGCCAAGATGAGGTCATGGCACCCTGATAATATTAAGGCTACATATACAATATCCATGAATTTATGGCTTTAGGTAGAAATATGAAACTTCTACTTTAAAAAGTATGTAGGGCTATAGTAGTCAAATACATGCACACAGCCTTGAACCTAATTCTTTGGGATAGTATTTCAATTTATCTTTATAATAGAGGAAAGAGATTTTAGAAATCAAACCTAATCAGTTCCTTTTATTGAGAAAATTGAGAGAGAAGTAGAATGAAATGTCTGAGATAATACAGTATATTGCATATTATAGTGTTTTAAACTTTAGCGATGAGGTGAAGATGGTGATAATATTTTTTTGCCCAAGGTCACAATGGGTAGTAAAATGATAGAGACAAGACTTGAATCTAGGTCTTTTGACTCCAAATCTAATGTTCTTATACATGCTTGTTGTTGATCAGGCATGTTTGACCCTATATGACCCTTTGAACTTTTTTGTTCCCTGGGGTTTTCTTGGCAAAGATACCATTTCTTTCTCCATGTGTTTCCATTTTACAGATGAGGAACCAAGGCAAATAGTAGTAAGTGATTTCCCAGGGCTACATAGTAAGTATCCAAGGCCACATTTGAACTCAGATCTTCCTAACTCCATCCATTGTATCACTGCCTGGTACTCCATCCACTGTTTCACCTATCTCTTATCCACGAGGCCTATTTGTTACTCAACTCCATAGAGAAAACTTGGATACAATATATATCTAACAATAGATGAGTATGATTGAAAACTTATATTGTACCTATTAAATAAGCTGAAAGGGGTGGCATTATGCATTTTGTTTGAATGACTGGCTAAAATGGTGGTGGTGGTAGTTGTCTATATATTTAATGCTTTGATATTTACTATTTTGAATGAAGTGAAAGAGTTGAGATGACAAAAGACCAAAATATTGTATAATTGTAATATTCTGTCATTCAGTAAATTACCATTTTCTCCAAGATCCACCTTTGATTCAATATAAATATTCTCTAGAATCTGATCCCATATCAATCTTTTTACCCTATAGGCAATCCAACAACATATATAATCTAGAATTCAACCTTTCCTTTTTCAACTTTTTCAAAAAAAAATTGTGAACTTGGAACATCTAAGTAGCACAGTGGTTAGAGAACTGGCCCTAGAGTCAGGAGGACTGAGTTGATATGTAGTCTCAGATACTTATTAGCTGTGGGACTCTTAACTCCCCTTTTCTCCTCCCACAAAAAAATTCTAAACTTAACAAACACCAAAAAGCATGAGTATCTCCATTAACAAAAAATAGATAAAAGAGCATTGTATGTGAAATACAATAATGTAGAAATAATTTTAACATAATAATAAATATACTATGTAGCTTTTAAAGCTATCCTGTTTGCTTGTGTTACATTGACTTTCCTGTTTTATTTTCAGTCGTCCCTCTTTAATCACAATTCCTTAAGGTATCAGTAAAAGATAGTCAAGGAAGCTATGTGGTTCCCTTTCCTCACCCCACCATCCCTAGCTTTTCCAAGATAACAATGGAAAAATATAGTTTATCAGTTGAAGTTAAATTTTCCTTTTTTTTATAAAGATTGACTGTTTTTAGAATTGAAAAATTCAAAAATTGACTAACACATTTAAAAATTTCACAAATTAAAAGTTTTTGCCTACATTGCTATCCATAGGAACATTGTTATAAACTCATTTTACAGATAGAGAAACTGAAGCCCAGAGAATTGAAATGGTTGCTTAAATGGTTGACCTACACAATTGAAAGGTTTTGTCTATGAACCCAACCTTTCTTCCCATAATTTAGGGTCCTTTGTCAAATATATTATGTGAATATTTTGTTTTGTGGTCAGTTTTTGTTGTTCATAAGCCTCTCAGAACTATATCCCCTTATGTTCCTCAATTAAAATTTCTATTACAAAACAATATTTGAAACTAATAATTATACTGACCTTGAAAGGGGGAAATGTGTGTGGCTAAGTATGTATGACACTTATGAACCATTCAATATGTACAAAGTAAGGAATAGCTAGGTGACATAGTGAATAGAATGCTTGGCTTAGCGTCAGAGAGACTCATTTTCCTGAGTTCAAATACAGCTTCAGATACTAACTTTAGACATCTCAGACCCTGGGCAAGTCACTTAAGCCTCTTGGCCTCATATTCCTCTTTTGTAAAATGATCTGGAGAAGGAAATGGCAAACCACTCCAGTATCTGATGGGGGATACAAAGAAAGGTAAAAATTGTTCTTGTCCTCAAGGATCTCGTATTTTAATGAGGGGAAACAACATGCAAAGGATTTCATGATACCAAAAAAAATCTAGGATCTCCTGACCTCGAGGCATGAAGTCATTGTGAGCTGAGAAAGGGCATGGTCAGATCTGTTCTTTAGAAAGTTTACTTAACCAGCTGTTTGAAAGATAGATTGGAGAAAGCAGGACTAGAGGAAGAAAAGTCTCAGAATTATCCAGATGAGAGGTGATAAGTGCCTGAACTAGGGTGATAATAGTATAAGTGGAGAGGAGATGGATGTGAGTTGATGCTGGGGGGAAAGAGAACTGGGCAACTGATTGAAGAGAAAGTAGAAGGGAATAATAAAATCTCCAGGGGAAGAATTCACTTTACACATAAAGTAAGAGATTGAAACTTGGTTATTTCTACTAGCCTTGCTTTGCTATGTTGTAGGCTTGGTAGAACACTGTCATCTTGCATTTTGGATTTCAAGAGTAGTCCTTCCTCTCCCCTCCACCTCCAAACAGGAAATCCTAAGCTAATATCTCCTGACATGCAATATGCTATGTACTGTTTAGAGTAACATGGTGTTGAGAATATTAAGAGAAAGTGGAAAAGTCAAGGGATAATAACTGACAAAGCAATCATTTAACTAGGCTCACAAGAGAGCTGAGATAAGAATACTTCTAGATGCTTTACTTTTTTTCCCTAGATGTTTTTATGGGTTAATAAAGTAAATACCTCCCTTCTAAAAGGATGTATTTAGGAAGCTAAACTGTTCGCCTTTTTTATGAATGATCTATTTTACAGAGCTTAAAAATATGTCAAGCTTAACTGCAGTAAATCCTCCTCTTGCTGTAATAGAGTAATGTAAGCAACTTGGGTTGCCGTTTAAACAATTCCCAGTGTGTGGCATAGCCAGTGCAGTTTGAAATGCCTCTGTCTTTCTAAACAGAAACAGATGTTAGAACAGCAGAGCTGTGCAGAAGTCATTCTTCAAACAGTAGATTAAAACATCTGTCAGGAGTGTTGGAAGGGGCCAGACTAGAAGCAGTAACATCAGCTGGACCTGCCAATCATGATCCCTTACGTAGGGAGGGGGATGGGGAATGCCAGCATTGGTGGAGGAGGGAGAGGGAAGAAGAGTCCCAGTGCCCAAAATAAAGGTTATTTTTAAAGGTTGTTTTTGAAATGTCCATTGCCAAAATATCCGGCTTCAGGTCATAGAGCTATGACTCTGACTTATGCAAGAAGCCCTGTGGACTGAATTTCTTAGATCTATTATGAAGGTGCTGCTCTTCTGCTCCCAGGGATACTGAAGATAATAGCTCTAAAAGGACTGTGGATGCCTGAAGAATAAGCCAGTAGGTTGAAGGATTCCCTGGTGGTGGATATGATCTTCAAGATGTCTTTCTTATTTTTTGGGAAACTTCTGCTCATTGGTTTAATCAACTTGAGGAAATTGGTCTCTTTAAACCTTCCTTAGCTAAGAAACTCTTCTCACCTTCATTTTTCATGTAACTTGCAAATGTCTTGAAAGTGGTAGTAAGGTAGCATATCACAATTTCAACATAGATTCTATAAGACTAGGAGAGGTGAGGAAGACTAGAGGACAAGCTCTTATTTTAGAAATGAGGAACCTGATGCCCAAAGAAGCAAAGTAAATCTCAATTTCAGATTACTGTGGCATAAACTTTATCTCTATTGGTTGCCAATAACTGCTGTCTCTGTCACAATTTGATACAACATTTTTTTCTCTCTCCCCATTTTGGTTTCTGGAGTTTTCAACTCTCATTTGCATTGGGATAGTTGCTATCTAGTCAAGGGTATAATGGATATAGTGCCAAGATCAGGTTCACTTAACCACAACTCTGTTATAGGACAAAACAACTTCCTCCATAAAATTTCTTCTTCTTGTTATAATGCACTCCTTCTGGGAAATATAGTCCTGGGAAGGACACCTTTTTCATTTAATTAATGCCTTTCAAGAAAAGTGGTGCTTCATGGCCATGTGAGATATAGTAGTGCACCACACATTTGCTAGATATGGTCTATAATTTTGAATGCTGTTACTGCAATTGAAAGAAAATTTATAAATAATTTGATTTGATGTTCATGTGAGGGTCTCAAATTTTTGACCTTTGTCAAATCTTCAGTAACCTGGTAATACTCACAATAATGTGTCCTGTAATAACTTCAGCTTTCCTAATCACCTTCAGGATTAAACAAAATCTTCTGTTGACATTCACAACTTGACCCCCTCCTACCTTTTTAATCTGTCATCTTAATTCTCTCTTTTTTAGATGTACTATGATGCAGTGACACTGACTTCTTCATCATTTCTCAAATCACTCTATTTTTTTTTTTTAGATTTTTCAAGGCAATGGGGTTAAGTGGATTGCCCAAGGCCACACGGCTAGGTAATTATTAAGTGTCTGAGGTCGGATTTGAACTCAGGTACTCCTGACTCCAAGGCTGGTGCTTTATCCGCTGCACAACCTTGCCGCCCCTAACAAATCACTCTATTTCTTGACTGGCATTTTTACTTGCTGTCTCCTCAGCCAACATTTCCACCTTCTTGTTTGACTTTCTTTGAGTTTCAGCTAAAATTCCACCTTCTACCAGATTGGTAGAATCATTCCCCGATTCTGCTTTAATACTAGTGCCTTATCATTACTGGTTTTCCTACAACAAATGTTTATATTAAGTTCATACATAAATGTTTGCATGTTGTCTTACCCATTAAACTGTGAGCTCCTTGAGTTTAGAGAATTTTTTTTTCTTTTGCCATTCTTTATATCTCCAATAATTAGCATAGTGTTTGACACATGGTAGGTGTTTTAAAATGTTTGTTGATTGATTTGTGAGGGGAAAAAAGGGTTTGAAAACCACTTTTGTCAAAGGCATTCGAAAATATTGATTTTTAACACCAGTCAGATAGATGGCATGCTCTAGGATTCTTAAGATTCTTATATTCTTATCTAGAGCAGGAACAAGGGTCTAATTCTGGATTCTTAGAAAAGGTCTGGGGAAATATCTCTAGATGTTACAGCTATGTTCCTAATCAAAGTAAGTTCAGTATTGCAGATTCTAAACAGTAGGATAGAAACTTGTTCTTTTTTTTTTGCAAGGCAAATGGGGTTAAATGGCTTGCCCAAGGCCACACAGCTAGGTAATTATTAAGTGTCTGAGGATGGATTTGAACTCAGGTACTCCTGACTCCAGGGCCTGTGCTCTATCCACTGTGCCACCTAGCCACCCCTAGAAACTTGTTCTTGGAGGATTGTGAGGAGTTCTCCAGGAATAAATGATTTTCCCTTCCTCATATTGTACAAATGTATAATATAATATGGCAAATATACTTTTATTGTGTTCCTGTTATGTAATCGGGGTGTCAATAAGCTACCTATTACTACCAAAAAATTACTAGTTGGGTGACCCTGCACCCTCAGGGATGCTAGAACAAACTAATATTTTTCAATAGATTGTGATACTGAAAAATGGACAGTTTAGAATCTTAAGAATTCTATGCATTTATATGCAAATCCCATTCCTAAAATATCCCTGTGTCCCTTCTTTCTCATATACTAGGCCCCCAAGGTAGGGATATAGAGTTTGGGAAAGCCACCCAAGTGAAGGGTAGTATATTTGTTCATTCCTTCCCACATTTTTGTTATTAATTAATTTGTCATTTATTAAGTACCTGTTTTGTAAAAAGTAGTGTGCTTGTCATTTCAGGAGATTCAAAGATAATTTTAGAACATGGCCCTGTCATCATGGAGCTCACAGTCTATCAACAGTGTTATCTACACTATCCGATATTATATAAAAGCCATGAAGTCAGTTTTAATAATTCAATTTATTTAATTTAAAGTTCAATTTATTCAGTTTTTTATGGATTAAATGAGATGACATGTAAAATACTTGGCAAACCTTAAAGTTCTCTATATAGATGCTATTATTATTATTGTCAAGCAGGAATAATGCTAAATAGTGGTGATACAAAGACAAAAGTGAATCATTGCATGACCTCAGGGAGGTCTCATTATACATAGTATTTTCTTATTATAGGGCCTCATCATTTCCTACCTGACTATTCTCCTGGACTTGTTTCTAGAAACTCTTCTTCCTGCAAGATCAAATAAGCTCTGAAATTTCTCTGCCATGACTGAAGTGCCTTCTGATTGAAGATGGTAGAGGGTAGACATTAGAAGAGCTCCTTCCTGATCTTCCGTTTAGGCAGAGGCTTGAGGCAGTTAGCATGTCTTTTCTCGCCTGGTTATGGGATTTCACCATGCTCTTAAATCTATTCCCCTTCCCACTTTTCAATTTTTATTTGTCACTTTCCTTGATGAAATATCTTGAGGATAGGGACTTTTTTTGTTTTATTCAGTAGGCTGCAGTACAGTGATAGGCATTTGAGGTTCTTCAATTGTGTTAGTCATGTCCAACTCTTCACGACCCCATTTGGGGTTTTCTTGAAAGAGATTCTGAAGAGGTTTATCATTTCCTTCGCTAGCTCATTGTACTGCTGAGGAAACTGAGGCAAATGGGGTTAAATTACTTGTCCAGGGTCACATAGTATGTTTCTGGCTCTTATTAAATGTTTATTAACTCAGTGACTACTTAACAGGAATGCAAGAGAAGTTTATTATAAAGTGATAAGTGTAATATCTTGGAGATAAGATGCACTCAATCCATAGATCTCCATGGATTTACACATCCTAATACCTAGTTATAAGAGAATGAGATAGACTCATTTTTTTGAATTTTCCCCCATGCTTGAATTCTATTGTTTTTATTACTGAAAACTTACATAGGTAATAAAAACTGGCTGTATAGTATAGGAAAAGATTAATATGGAGAACTAATATCCAAGGCTTGAATAACCCAAACACCTTCCTTACATCTGCCCCCAACCTGACCGTCAAATGTTAAATTTTAAATAACAATATAGTAACTTCAAATTTTGGTACATTTTTGTCCTCCTTCTAAGAGAAGAATAAGAAGACACAGAAAGTGAGATGACTTTATGCAGTCTAACACTATACCAGGGAGGCAGACTAGTGATTCAGATCATGATGAAGGTACTTGCATGTAAACATAAAGCATTTTCTCAGTAACTAGGTTAGAAAACAATGAGGTTAGGTCACGTGCAGCTCCTAACCTTGAAAGTTTAGACTTCAATAATAAAAACAAGTAGCTATAAGAAGTAAGGGTAATTTTTTTTCTACCTACAGTAGACCTTAAGCTACCTTTTCTTCTATATCCATTATTAAGGCAATCACTGAAAACCTGGAGAAATAATCCAACTATTTTATATCTGATCTTCAAGGTGCCATGTCTGGAAACATCTGAACCACTGTCTACTTCTCATTTTTCATCCAGCTGTCTATTTTGTATAAATGCAAATTACATCTGCATGGTTAATCACATAAGAACAAAAACAATGGTCTTTCCTATTCACTGTAGCTCTCATCTCATGGTTGAACTGTCAAACTGCCAGTCCTATGTTTCATTCCCATGAAGATGGCTTCACTACAATCAGATGAGTTCATGTTTCACTCTAGTCTGATTTGGTCACATTTATTCATTCATAATCTCCGCCTACCCAGATCTGACTCAGAATCCCTCTGATTTGGGCTCAGGACATCTTCTCCCAGGCAGCCCACATCCCAGTGGATATACTGTTCTTGGATTGCTACAGCCAGATGAATGATCTCAATTTGGTTGATAGCTTTGGAATAAGCCAGAAGTTTTTGAATAATGGCTTCTATGCTCTCACAAAGGAGCCTTTAAACGACAGGCAGTGAGTGCCATAGGTTTTAAACAAAACTACTGAGCCTCTAAGCTGAGCCCCTTTGCAGCTGGTGTTTTGCTAGGAGTCCCTGTGCCAAAGAACTTGTTGGTGCAAATGAAAAGAATGGAAATGGGGGAATCCTGTGCAGTTTAAAGTGTAGTGCAGGATGGATGTTTTCCAACTACCCACACTTATATTTGTCACAAAGACCAAAACTTTGGTCCTTTTATGAATGCCTTTCCTGAGTTGCAAGATAAGATTCCTGGTCAAAAGTGAGCCACAATTCAGTTCTGTTCAAAGCAATTAGTGCTGTATATCTACCTAAGCATCTATCTATGTCACACTTATATAGTATTTATAAATCCTCATTGCATGGCTGCAAGAAATTATCAGTAAGCATTTCAGGTAGGTCAAAATGCATTTATTAAGCACCTACCAGGCACTATGCTGAGTAAGGGAGATGCAATGAGAAATGAGAAATTTTCTGTTCTCAAGGAACTTCATGGGGGAGACAACCATGTAAAAACAACATATATTTATATTCTCTACATAAACATGAACATTCATATCTGCACATATATACTCATATACACACATGTATATACGTACATATCATATGATATATAAATCCAGTGTACATCTATAGATATAAATTTATATATGTAGATATAATGGAGATAATGTCAGAGGGAAGGCACTAAGATTAAAAATGACTGGAACAGGCTTCTTGCAGAAGATGAGATTTTAACTGTGACTTGAAGGAAATCAGAGAAAACAAGAGAGGGGGATGAAGAGGGAGTGAATTCCAGGCAGGGTAGGGAGGAGGGGCAGTTAGTGATAATCAGGAGGAGTGTCACATTTTCATGGGATCCTAGAGCATATGAAGGGAATGGGTACTTCCAAAGGAGTTAGTGATTCAAAGATGCAGATGTGCTATTTCAGTGCTTTCTTTGGCTCAGATGAGATAAAATATACAAAGTACTTTGCAGGTCTTAAAATGCTATATAGATGTTTTATTCCAGACATTATAGACATAGGGGGTGGGGATGATCTATGCAAAGGATATAGTTGTAAGATGAATTGAAGACTAAAGCACCTTCCTTGAAAATGCCAACCTATGCCAGCTCTGGCACACATCCATAGAGATGTTTCAATGAAAACTCTTGTTTTGTAGTGTCCAGGATAATGTCGAATAATGCCAATGTGTAATGATAATGAAAAGGAAGAGTCAGGATATGACAGGCTAAGTTAGTGTTTGACTTAGAGTAGACCAATTTAGATTTATTTCAACAAATCAAAGGTTACAAGTAACTTATTTGTGAGGAGACCTTTATTTAGCTGCATAGAATACTTACCATGTCATGTAGGGCCAAGCATACCAAAATCTAAGCTAAGAAGAACCGAGTTTGATCTCAGTGACTATGAGTGGCAATTACTCTCTTTGGTTCATGTTGTCTCTATCAGAGGCTTGGTGCATTCTCCCTGAGATTATCTCCAGTCTCTCTCTCTCTCTCTCTCTCTCTCTCTCTCTCTCTCTCTCTCTCTCTCTCTCTCTCTCTCTCTCTGACACACACACACACACACACACACACACAAGTTTGTACATTTACACAAATATGGTTTTTATATGGCTTTTTTTTGTACATGGTTGTTTCCCCATTGAACTCCTTGAGAACTGGGACAATTTCTTGTTTTTTTATTGCATCTCTTATGTTTAGCATAGTGCTTGGGGAATTGAAAAATCTAGTTCAAATATAGCTTGTCTAGGTCCTCAGTTATATGAGTAAAAGGGTCTTTTAGATCCTGTACAAACATTTGTAGTAACAAATATCTACATTAGGCATTGGGTCATCTTTACCCTAGAAAATGAAGAAAATATGAAAAGGACTCATATAATAGCCCATAAACAATAGATACAATACTCCTCCCTCTTCAGTGAATCTTGCCTTTCCTCATGGTCCTGTAGTCCTCTAGACACATAGCACCACCCTGTGGTTCGGACTCTTTTTCAAGAAGGGAAAAGAATTTGGGATTGCCAGACAGAGAAACCTCTTTCCATTCCAGCTAATTCTACTGTATTATCCCAGCAACCCTAAAGAAATCCAAATAGCCTTCCGTCCTGATGGTTTGGACTCCTCTCTTAAGAGAAACACATTTGGAGATGCTAAGCAGGAAATTCATAGACAGTTCTATCCTTACTGCCTAGATTACAAGAGAGAAATACCCTCCTTCTTGTAGGATATACACTGGATGAAGAATTCATAGTAAGAGCAGAGGACAAATTCTAGGTTTTTGTACTCCATCCCCCAATTGCACTTTAGATTTTTTTCCTGTTTCTGTAGTTCCAGGGGCCAAGTACATGAGCTTTTCTCTTCAAGAAGCTAGAACCACCCAACAACTCCTTTTCTCTCACTAGAAGACTGAATTCTAGGAGTCTTTCCTGAATTCTAGGAGTGCAAGATCTGACTGCAGTCCAGGAATTTCTCTTCTTCCTCTGCAGAGCATGGTTAGTTTGCTAAACTTCTAACTCCATATTTCATTCCCATGAAAATGACCTCACTTGAATCACATCAGTTGGTGGTTTTGCACTGGTCCAAATTGTGGTTGTTTGCCAGGCAACCCTGAGAGGGCAGAGCCTTTGTTTCTCCCTTCACAAATCTAGATTCTGATGTGCCTAGAAAGCTAGAAGTTAGAACTTTTTAGTCCTCTTCCCTAAGCTAGAATTGAGAAACTCCCACCATGCTGACTACCATGGCTCTCTCAAATCTCAAAGACTTGAGCCTTTTCAAGACTTGGATCAGGATTTGGAATCTAGGAGTTCTCTCTCTTCATTAGATCTTTACAATCTTGAGATCTAAATAGGCAGACATTATCCTCATTTTTCAGATGGGGAAATGAAGACCCACTGAGAGTAAGTCACTTGCCTGGGAGCACGTACCAAGTAGGCAGCAGAATTCACATTGGAACTGAGGTCTTTGAATTTGCAAACCAAATGTTCTTTTCTCTCTACTGTGTCTGAATCAGAATCTGGATGGGATTTTCTCTGACTATAGAATTAATCCATGGAAGGGTACTCAGTTTCTTTAAAGAGACCTCTGTTTAGTACATCATACTGCTAGCCTTGGTGAAGCTTTCAGTGAGAGGCAGGGGGAGACACTATTTATAACTTTGGGAGACTCCCATTTATTTCTCTTCTCATGTTCTAAATGCACTTCATGGGTACTTTTCAAATCAATATTGATTTAGTCTTCTGAAGTACAAAAACCAATTGCTGCTTTTATTTTATAATTTTGTATTTACTCTTCATCATTATTTGCATACCAGTATGCATATGGTATGTGTGAACATATGTGTTTGTATGGTAACATACATGCATCTTAATTTGGGGGCTGATTTTAAAGGCGAACTGAAAAGGTTAACTTTTTTTAACCCATCTGCCCCTCCTATGACTGCCTTGGGGTACTACCCTATGGCATTAACTTCCCCACTCTTCCAAGTTATTATTTAGCACAGGGGGGAAAAGATGGGGTCCAGAAACAAATTTTAAGGGCAAGCCCAGCAAGAGCTATTTGGTCTTCTATTAACTCTGCTGCTTTTCCTCTCTGCAGAGTTAATTACAAATCAGTTTAATTGTCCTCTCGCTCAATAACTTTCTAATCTCCCCAAGCTGTGTGGCAGGCACAGCAGGCTGTGGGGTTATGTTTTTATCACTTCTTTTCCCTGAACCCTACTGTGCTAGCCACAGGTCTGCTTTCCTCCCCTCTCTCCTCCTCTCCCAGCAGCCCTCAGGTTTAACTATGACATTGATTTAAATCGACTTCCCCAGACTGCTTGGTTCAGATGTTCCTCCTGGACCTTGCCATCCTCTTTCCCTCCCTCCCTAAGATCCTTCCAGACTAGTTAGGCTGTCACACTGTAGGGTCACATGTGGCAACTTTTTGGCCCCAGACCTCCCTCCAGCCCCTGCCAAGTCCTTTCATGAGACAGGTCTGAAAAATTGTGCAGTGACACATGAAGGGAGTACGATATTTGAGAAAAGGAAAAAATATATTTAGGAAGGTGTCTGGAGAATGTGTCCATTGGAGTTTAAAGAAAAAAGTCTATAAGAGTTTTACAAACTCATGTCAGGCTACTCATACTTCCAAAGGTATGTCCTGTTTGATTCTGTTCCCTTGAGACACTATGGTTAAAAATTTTCACCATTGCTAACTTGGTTCCATTGGCAGACCAGTAAATACAGGGGGAAGTGGAGGAGTAGAATGCAGAATCAAAGGACTCCTTGAATGGCCATATTCCTGAGGATGTTAGAACCTGAAAAATTTTGGCTTCAGAAAACCTTAGTGGTGGTATTTGGGTGAGGGAGATGGCATGGGAAGGAACTATATAAAACTTTGATTTTGATGCCCTCTTTCCATTCTCAGCTAAACTTAAGAAAGTCATCTGCAATTGAGATCTTCACTTTTCCTTTCACTCAATTCCAGACCCTCTGTATTCTGACTTCATTATTTAAATGAAAATGCCATCTCCAAAGTTATCAATGATCTTTTAATTGCCACATCTTAATAGCCTTTTTTCCTTTCACATCCTTCTTTATTTCTCTTCAACCTTTGACACCATTGATCAGATCCTCCCAGAGGCTCTTTTCTCTCTCTCTTTGGGTGATGCTGCAATCTTCTGGTTCTCCTCTTATCTTAACTTCCTATTTGGTCTCCTTACTCCAAGTTTGTCTCTTCTCTAAGCCTTCCTTCACTGAACTAATGTATAAGTCATTTTTTTTCTCCTTTCTTCCCACACCCAATAAACTCTAATAACTCTCTTATTTTATCTTAAGTATCAAATATAAAATCCTCTGACATTTAAAACCCTTCAAAGTCTGGCTCTGTCCGACTTCTTCACATTTCACTCTATGTATTATAATCCAGCTATAATGGCGTACTTTATGTTCCTTACCCATGATATTCCATCTCCCAAATTAGTACCATTTATGCCAACTGCTCTCCTGCTTAGAATGCTCTCCTTCCCCACTTCTGTCTCCTAATTTCTGTAGCTTTCCTTCAAGTCTAAGTTCAAATCCTACCATCTATTGGAGGTCTTTTCTATTCTCCTCTCTGTCTGGTGAAGCAGGCTTTCTATTTTAGTGTTTTAGATGTCCTTCACTATCTTTATAAGAATTATCTGATGTATAGAGTATTTAGGTATCTTCCTTGATTCTTTCTGGTTAGTAATGCAAGATGACTTCATAGTTAACCAGAACCATTTCTAGCTGGTAACATACTACTTAATACTTATCAGGATAAAGGCCAGTGGAGTATTGTCCATCCAGCCCTCATCACCCAGTGAGCTTTGCTTTCCACCTAAGATGCTTCTCTCACAGTCACTAAAGTCACTAATACAGAAAAGCATGAGCTTGAGACTTCCTTTAGAGAGTGTGCCATTGGGGAAGGCAAATTTTGTAACTTAGAACTGGTTCTTTCTATTCAGATTGAAGATAGATGCTAGATGACTAACAGTGAATTCAAATTCAACTTATAGCTAAAGGGTCAAAAGCAGTGATATTGGTGGAAAGAAAGAGGACATGAAAGCAGAAATGCAAGTCAGTTACTTTGAGTGCATGCACCTATTGAAAGAACAGTAGTTGGTGAACTGTCTATAAGGTTATAATGAAATTTTCTTGAGGGCAGCAATTGTTTTGTTTTGTTTTTTAATTCCTCAGATCTTTTGTTGTTTAGTTGTTTATTGTTTCCATGGCAATATCTACCCATCTCATCCTTTGCCAAACTCTTTTCCTTTTACCTTCAATTTTGCCCAAATCAAGGTCTTTTTGAATGAGTTCTGTTTTTAACCTGAAAGAATTTCCTTAAATATTGACTGATTTGATCTTGCTGTCACAGGGACTCTCAAAAGTCTTCTTTAGCATCACAATTTGAAAGTGTCAGTTCTGTCACTCAGTTTTCTTTATGGTTCAACTGTCACAGTCAGACATTGCTACTAGAAAAATCAGAAATTTGTTTATATGATCCTGTCACATTTAGCAAAATGAAGTTATAATGCCTAAAGCTTATTAATCTGTGGCTATGGGACAGTTTTTAATGATTTTGGATATTTGGGACAAGAGAAAACTCTGAATTTGGTATAGAACTGAATTTGTTGGCCTAAGATGGTAGCAGATGGACACAAGAAGTTTGAGACCTGTGCTGGTCGATTTAAAGGAAAATACAATTTACCTGAATTGCTTACCTGGAAATCATAGCCAGCAGCACATTAGATACTGTTGTATGCAGGCATACTGTCTCTGGAGAGGGATTGGAAGGATAGGAACGATATTGGTTGTGATGGCCCACCTTACTTACTATATCTATAGTAACATTGTTATCAATATCAACAATGATATAGATACAAAGATGTGTGTGTGTCACCAGAAGCATCTCATAGTGACCAGGGTATTCCTAGGTTACTGAAGGGATCTGTGTTCTTAGCAACATATGTCTATAATTCTTATTTTTGTTTCTTTCACAGATATTCTGTGGATATATATATATATATATATATATGTATATATATATATATATATACGTATATCCATAAAGTTATTCTTGTCTCTTTCTCTCTTCTCAGCTCCTTCCATGGGCTTGAGAAACTATGGTGATAAAAGTTGACATATGCTGAGATAGGGTACAACAATGACTGAGAGAGGCAGAAATGACAGAAGTTGAGGAGGCAATATTTGTAGCTGATAAGCCATCAGTAGACAAAGGACTCAAAAAACGACTTCTAGGAGCAATTGGGTCAGGGCACTGGATAAAGTGAAGTGATGGAAGGAAAACAATAGATCGGTAAACATTTACTCAGTACTGCCTATATGTCATGCTAGAGAAGAATATGGCAAATCACTCTGATATCCTTGCCAAATAAGCCCCAAATGTAGTCACAAAGAGTCAGACACAGCTGAAATGAATAAACAACAATAACGGATCATTAGTTATATAGTGATGGGAAAATAAGGAAAAAAAACATGAAAAAATGTTTGCTCTCATGGAGCTTTCATTCTATCAAAGGAGACAATATATCTCTGTCTATGTATGTATGTATGTATGAATGCATGTATGTATATATAAAGGAGATATCTTACAATTTGGAGGGTAATAGGGGATCAATAAAGGTCTCCTATAGAATGTGGCCCTTGAACTGAATCTTGAAGGGAATTGGGAACCCTAGGACGTAGAGGTGAGGAAAGAACACATTTCAGACATGGAGAACAGCCAGTAGAAGGTCATGGGGATTGGAGATGGAATATATATAAGGAAAAACCAAAAGGTCAGTTTTTCTGTAATGAAGAGTACATGAAAGGGAAGAATGTGAAATAACTTTGAACAAAGTAGGTTCACTAGGTTGTGAAAGGGCTTAAATGCCAAATAGAAGATAACTATGCAGAAAACTATTAAGAAATGGAAAATCATCCTCTTTTCCTTCCCCTCTGTGCCGTCTACAATGAGACACATACGTAGACTATTGAGAAAAAAGATAGAAAATAAAGGTGGAAAATCCCCAAAGGGGATGATTTTCAGTATCAGGCAACTCACTCCCTATGACTTCTATACTATAGAAAATTGTAGATTTCTCTTCGGTAGTGTTGTGTCCTGTTCTGAGCAGCACAATTCAAGAAGGAAGTTGTTAAGTGAGAGAGTGCTCAGATGGTAAAGGGAACTTGAATGCTTGCTGTATCTGGGAATTAACTGAATGAACTGGGGTGAATTGGTCTGGAGGAGAAGAGATTCACCGGGACAAGGTAACTGTCCTTAAATACTTGAAGGATTTTACAAAGAAAAGAAATTAGGCCGTTTTCTGCTTGCCCTCAAGGGTTAGAATAAGGAACAATAGGTAGAAGGTGCAAAGAGACAAATTTGAGTTTGCTATGAGGGGAAAAAAATCCTTTTAGTTAGAGCTGTCCAAAATTGAAAATGACAGCCTTGAGAAGGACTTAGTTCCCTCTCTTTGCAAATGTTTTAGTAGAGACCTGATGATCATTTGTTGGATATGTATGTTATAATGGGAATTTCTTCTGGTGCCCTTGATGGCCAAAGAGCTCCTTTCTAATTCCAGATTCTATGAAAATTTTTAAAAATTACTTTAAATTATAATTTCATTATTACTCATTTAAAAAGTTCTATTTTATGTTTGTGTTATAGTGTTACAATATTAATAAAATAGCAACATAATGTTATGTTTATGGAATTTATCAATAAATGCTTTTTCAACTAATAGTATGATTTTAAAAATTTAGAGACACTTAATGAAAAGAAATATTTGTGAATGTGTCACTGAATTGGCATCTGCATCAAAAATACAGAACTTGGGATTGTAGTAGGGTTCACAAACACCCTTTCTCTTTCCATCCCCCATACTGTTCCCCCCTTCCCTGACCCAAGTCAGTCAGAGGCATCATCAGTATACAGAATGAATTTGAAGAATTTAGAAGGCAAACGTTTGGAGAATTGAACTAAAGTGGGAAGGTTTTTCATTGCTGGCAAAGGGATGAAATATAAATCATACCTTGGTATTGTCTTAAATGAATGAATATTTATTTAGTATCTTTAACCTGGTGTTTTCAGGGAAGCCAAAGGTACTTTGATAGACACAAATTAAATTCTGACATTCTCAGAGGAGAATATGCACTATTTTGGATTAATATTTGAATGATTTCTCTGAAAACAACTTTCAGAGGTCAGTGTATGACACATAGGTAATATATGATCCTTCCCATTGTCTAAGCTACATCCCTGCTATCATGTCATTGTGGTGTTGGATTGGGGTGATTCCAAGTACAGGCTAAGGATGGGGCAAACTAGTGACAAAAAGAGTTTGGCAAAAGCATTGTGAGGGGAGTAGGGGGGAGGGGGAGTCAGAACACATTCCTCTAATACAGAAAATATCTAAGAATCTTTTAAAAACTGGAAGAAAACCTCAAGTTGATGCTGTAATAAAAATAGTGAAAAGTCACATTTTTCTTTTGGAAAAGGAAATTTTGATTAGGAATTAATCGTTCTATTAAAAATATTTGTCCTACTTAGGTAATATAGAAATCCCTGCCTCTGGAGCCACATGTGGTTCTTCATGAAGGGTGAAAAAGATGGTACTTTGGGTGTATATAATATGTGTGTATGTGTTTGTGTTTGTGTGTGTGTGTGTGTGTGTGTGTGTGTGTGTGTGTGTGAGAGAGAGAGAGAGAGAGAGAGAGAGAGAGAGAGAGAGAGAGAGAGAGAGAGGAGGGGGGTGAGGGGTGAGATATGGGGTGGTGATGGCCGTGTTCACCCAACTCTGTCCTTGGGAACTATTTGTTCAAGGACAGTTATATTTCTATTTCTCAAAATGCCAGCTATAATGAAACCTCCAGAGACCAAGGATAACACCTTTACCCTGAGCTTAAGTTCATTGCACATTACTCTGTACCTTCAGAGATAAGATTGACATAAGGTGCAATGGAATAAAAGGATAGTAAGATTGGTAGCTTTTTTCTATATCTGTAAACTACCTTGAGGTCCTTGGATGAGAAAACTATTAAACTATCAGGACCTTATTCTTGGTGGGGAAAACATTTTTATTTCTAGTTATATTGCAAGTTATAGTGTTACATGAAGGAAGTTATAGATGGTTTAAGACATCTCCAAAATCACTTCTTTTCTCCATTTCAATTCTGTATTCTCTAAGAAGCTGTGCTCTAAAATTCTTCATGAATTTTCATGACTTATTAAAAATGAGTCTGGTAGACTGATGTCCTGGTCAGCAAGTGGGTGCCCTGTGCCTCAGCTTCTCTAGCCATTCTTCTTGTCCAGGTACTCTGATTTCTTCTCTACCTCTATATCCCCACTTGTCTTTTTTTTCAAGTTTCCATCCTACAAGCAAAAGTAGTGGCTTCCCTCTTCTGCTGGTCTGGGTTGGGTGAGGGTATTATTTAGAACAATATTCAGCTCCTGCAGGGTGGGAGCAGGGACTAACATCTGTTAGTGATTCTTGTCAGAGAGATATCACCCAAAGGATGAAATCTGACAGGATCATGTTTGTGCTTGGCCAGATTTGTGCCTTTGACTCTTCTTTCTTAGAGTATCTCTCACTTTGATTCATTGCAGGTGACTAAATTAGAGGAAGGAAACTTTGGGTCCTGATATGAGAGAGCAGGACAATATAGTCATCTCCAATAATGACATGAACTTTTATTTACACAAGTTTTTCAAGTCATTATAATGGTTGTGAAGGTTTCAGGAGATTATAGATATGGTTATTTGCAATAAACAATGTCCTCCCTTTGGTCCTTTTATTTTCTATGTAAATGATCTGAATGAACCAAATCCTTGAGATGGTGGTTGCACTAATCTGATGATTATCCACATTGGAAGACCAGCCAGGCATAAAGGAAAAAGGGATAAAATTGCTTGTCATGTTGGTAATTGGGAAATGACTTCTGAGTCCTATTAGTAATGCTTATTCTACACAGTAATATTTAACCCCTGCCTCTGGAGTCATATGCGACTTTTCATGAGAAAGAGAAAGGGTTGGAATGAAGGGCAGTTATCTTCCAGCCCTGTCCTTAAAATCAGTTGCTCAGGAGAAGTCCTGTTCTAGCTATGGAAATGAAATAGCAGATTATCTTTTTTTCTTGTTTTCAATATTCATCTTTTTGTAAGCTTTTGAGATCCACATTTTTCACCATCCTCCCTCCCCTCTCCCTATGGCAGTGAGCAATTGATATAGGTTATACATGTACAATCATGTTTAACATATTAGTCATGTTGTAAAAGAAGAATCAGAACTAAAGGGAAGAAAAAATAATGAGAATGAATGAAAAAAACATTAAATTTTCAAAAGTGAGCATAGGAAGCTTTGCTCTGTCTTCAAACCATACTTTTTCTCTAGTTCTGGATGGCATTTTTTTAAAATTGTCCTTGATTACTGAATTGCTGAGAGGAGCTGAGTCTATCATAGCTGATCATCTTACAATTTTGTTATTAATGTGTACAATATTCTTCACTTCAATCAACATCAGTTTATGCAAGTCTTTCCAGGCTATAGTGAAATCAACTTGCTCTTGATTTCTTACAGAACAATAGTACTTCATCACATATCCATATACCATCATTTTTTCAGCCATTCTCCTATTGATGGGCATCCCCTCAATTTCCTATTCTTTGCCACTACAAAATGAATTGCTATAAATATTTTTGCACATCTTTTGTAGGTCTTTCCCCCCTTTTAAAGTTCTCTTTGTGATACTGACTCAGTAGTGGTATTGTTGGATCAAAGGCATGAACAGTTTTATAATGGCAGATTATCTAAATCTTTGATAAAGGGAACTTTTACAGACAAGTTAGGGAACTCAGCTAAGATATGCTTGTCATTTTTATTATGGTATTATTATTATATGCTTTATGGCATTTTTTATTATCACAAATTTCTCATAGTAACTACTGTATCCTAGAAAAGTTTTACTTCTCAAAAATTCTTCAGACCTGTCTAGCTAGCAAATATTTCTATTTTCTTGAGTTTAGTATTTACTCTATGCCCAAACATTATATGATGTTTGTATTTAAAAAAAAAAAAGTTGTGTAGAAATGGTCCTTGTCAAGTGCCAGTTTCAGACTTTTTTCTGACTGGGCTAACACTCTTAATAAGCTTTTATCATTTTCCTTTATTATCTTTCCAGTTATAATGAGATCTAGAAACAAAAAATATTTCTACATGTAGTTCACATAATTAACCACTTTCTCCATTATTCTTTGAAAAATAAAGAGGCTCTCTCTAAAATTCCCTGAAGCCTATATCTGAACTGGTAAAATTTATTTGGCAAATGAAGACTTTGTTGTTATTCAGTCATTTTTAGGCATGCCCAATACCATTTATGGTTTTCTTTGCAAAAAAGACTCTGGAGTGGTTTGCCATTTCCTTCTTTAGCTCATTTCACAGACAAAGTGAGCAAACAGGTTTAAGTGACTTGCCCTGAGTCACATATCTAGTAAGTTATCTGAGACCAAATTTGAACTCAGGTCTTCCTGACTCCAGATCCAGTGTTCTATCCACTGAACCATCAAGATGTCCCTATGAAAGAAGGCTACCTTGTCCCTATCTTTCTCTGCCATTGGGATCTGATGGTTCCCATAGTGTAAATCCAATTAATCATTGGATAAGCATTTATTAATCATTTACTATGTGGTAGCCTGGTGCTTGCCTTATCATTAGGGATTCAAAGAAAAAGAAAAAAAAATACTTCCTGACTTCAAGAAGTTTACATTTTAAGACCCAACACTGAAAACCAATGTCTAGCAAATCGTACAGGTCAACATGACATTGTGGCATGGTGCCCTCTTCCACACTCATTCTTTCCAGCAAAGTATGATAATACATACATCATTAAAATATATGAATGGGTATATGAAATGTAGCACCCAAGGCTAATGATACTGAATTTAGATTACTTGAGGTTCTCCACCTTAGAGAGGACAATTTTTTGAGATCACTCTTAAAAAAGTCAAGAGCTATTGAGATGAATTGTATTTTCTGTTCCTTGGGTTCCATCCATGTCTTGCTATGTATTAGCCCCCATGCCTAGTTTCTTCCTCAAATGGTCCTTCCACTCTTTGAGCACTGGAGAATCTTCAAATCTCTCTGGATCCATCCTTGAAGTACAAGGTTCAGAGTTCTGATGGTTTTTGCTACCAGGGTTTTTGATGTTTTCTGCCCACTTTATAGGAAGCAAAGATTGACATGATGTCCAAGACCTGGGTACTAACTTCGTATTCTAAATTCAGTATTCTGTAAATACTTGGTACAGGTTGGAATTGTTCCAATAAATTCTGACATTCTACAGATTGTTCATTAGGTCAGGACATACTGACATTCTTTGTGAGTGGTAAGAGGTCTTCAAATCTAGTCCTACTCAGATTCAGAATACTATTCAATTCAATGCTAGCACTTTCTTGCAGGAATAAATAAATGGATTAAGAAAACCACTTATTTAGCATTTTTGATGTAAAGACCTATGCTAAGCTCTGGGAATATAAATAGGAAGGGATGACAGTTCTTGTTCATTTTGTGTTCTTTTAGTGCTTTTTCCAAAAGGTGCTGCCTGGAAATCTGGTCTTATATTCCCTTTTTCCTCTGAAGGAATGGCTCTACCTACTTTATTATCTTCCATCTGGCTCTCCCTGAGTTTCCAAAATAATAGATCAATGGAATCTGATTCATCCAGATTGGTTTTGGTGGTACATATCTGAGGAGATATCCTAGAACCAACTGGAGTTAGTTTTATTCATCTCTTGCCTTTCTGTTTGTTATTTTTGTCTTTAATATTTTCACCATTAATCTGTAAGTAACTTATAGTCTTTGCTATTTAATCAGTGACTGATTTTGTCATATTTTTATTGCCTTTACAAAGGGATATTTATAATGAGAAAATATTCCAAGAACAGAAATTATCAATTTTGCCCCTATACCTGATGGTGGGGATACCATATGCTACCCTATACCCCTTAGACTCTGGAGAGAATAAGCTCAAAATTAAAGCAATTTAATCAAGTTTGCTTCCAAAGTTATTGTTTAGTTATGCTTGACTCTTCATGACCTTCATGACCAATACTATCCATGAAGTTTTCTTGGCAAAGACACTGGTGTATCTCCAGAAATACAAACAGAGGTTAAGTGTCTTGACCAGGGTCACACTAGAACTAAGTGTTTGAGACCAGATCTTTCTGATTCCTGGTCCAGTGCTCTATCCACTGAACCACCTAGCTGTTGGGATGTATGGGTATTTAGGGAGGACTAACAGTTCTGGTATGAGGGCTTGACAAACCCTTTTCAGGGCTGCTCATAGACTTTTCATCTAACTCTCACCTGTGGTTTCGAGAAGCTGCAGCATGTGCAGCTGCCACACCCTGATAAAGCATCTTAGCAGACAAGCTAAACCAGATTGAGAGTAACCAACAGGCCTCAAATCTCTTAGTGAATTATGAGGATATTTACCCCAAGCATATGAAGATTCTCCCACCGTGGAACAGATGGATGAGAACAATTTGTTCCAATGGCCATGAAGGTAACTGAAACATTCCATGCTCAGAGCCTGGTCAAAGACCAAAGAATTCAAGATCATTCACTGTATCCCCCACTTAGCAAGTTGTCTTGACTTTTGTCTTGCCACTGAACTTCAATGACTTTAGAAGAAAGAGTGAGGCTAATGACTTTAAGTATCTCTACCTTACTTAAATCCAATTTACATGCAAGTTAATTGCCTCATTATATCATTGGTCCTTTGAAACCAAAGAACAAATAACTCCCAAGGACTCCATATTGTTTTGTTTGGGTCCTCAGATCTTGTTTCAAAGCTTTGTTGCTGGACTGTCTGGTCTAAAAACCTGGCCTAGAATCTGGACTTCTAGGAGCTTATCATCCTGACCTTTTGAAACATAAAATTATAGCTTGTTTTCAAATCTCCTTTAGTAAAAATCAGGAAGAATAGACACAGCAAAGACAGAAGCAACCTCAGGCCCCTGTGCACAAATGGTGCTCCTTCTAGTTTAGGAGATATAAAAGAATAAGATATCTTCCCCCACTTATTTATAGTATTCGCTGATGCCACACTCTACCACAGCAAAGCTGGAAAGAGCCAAACCAAGAGCTACTCTATGTTTCCATCTCATACTGAATCCATGACCACCTGATCCAGCCCAATATTACCCTTGTATTGCCTAACCATTGCTACTTTGACTACCATCCACTAAAGTAGCCTTTCCAAAGGTGACTCCAAGCTTGAGAATTTCTCCATACCAGGATTCAAGGATATTTAGAAACTGAAAAAAATCTTCCATCCTCTCCATGTCACCAGATTATCCAAGCTTCAACTCTTCAAGCATTGTGATTGTGAGATGTTGAATTTTCAGGTCAAAAACCAGTCTTGGAGATTTTTCCATTAGCTTTCTAGATGACTCCTAGAAAGTTCTCTTACATCACTATATTACCTGAAGGACATATCCTAGCAGGATTTAGGCTCTTAATTTGGTAGTTAGGAATTTCCTGTTCCATTCTATCTGGAATTGGATGGTAGCACTCCATAATAAAGCCTTTGGTTATGACTTACAGGCTTGCTCCAATTCTAACTATGGTAACTAAAACCTGAATGTCTGTAGGGGATGTTGTCCCTACATCCTGTACTGCTGTAGGTAATGCTTCTCCTCCATCCTTAACTAGCTTAATTCTCACAATGTCCTTAGTCATTTCTCCTCTCACCAGAAATTCTCTGGCTCTCTAGGTAGTCCCAGATCACTGGGAGGGGTTTCACTAAGTAATTCCCAAGTGGGGAATTATCTTTTGGGAATGCTAGATTGTATCACGTAACAAATAGTTTATATAACAGTTACTGTTTCTTATATATCCTTCTTTTCCTTGGCTCATCCTTTGCCAGCCTCCATGGAGTCCCTGCATGAACATAATCCTTATTACGGTCAAGGTAACCTCCCAAATCAATAGTTCTCAGTGATGAACAAGATCAATTATGAATAGTTATTTAGCCAAAATGACTATTCAGATATATAATTTAAGAAAGTAGTTTAACAATGTCATTTCAACAACACCCATACAAAATCCAATAAAGCTTAGTCAACCAATAATTTAACAGTATTAGCAAAACCACCAATCTGATCAGAGAGAGATTCTGTAGTAAGTTTTACTAACCAATCACATTTTAGAAAATGAAGGGGAAGAAAAGCTTCATTGAATACCTGTAATGCCAGAACAATTAGTACTTTTGTGCCAGTATGGAAAACAGAAGCCAAACCAAAACAAAAAAGAGAAAGCCAAAACTTAAAAATCAAACCAAACTGAAAACAAATCCCTAAATGAGACTCACAAGTGATACTCTTTACTATATCCAGGTTAATCATCTTCAATATCATCTCTAACATTTACATAGAGCCTTACTATATTCTAGTCACTGTACTAAGCACTTTAAAATAATATCTCATTTGTTCCTCACAACAATCCTGGGATGTAGGGGGGTATTATTCCCATTTTATAGATGAGAAAACTGAACTTAGTCATATAGTTAATATGTGTCTGAGTTGCATTTGAACTCAGGTTTTTCTGATTCTAACCTGGTGTTCTATCCCCTGAGCCATATGTTGTTAAAACAAGTTTGGGCCAATCATCTACTTAAGTTCATAGCTCTAAAGTTCCATTTCCTCTGAACTTCTTCTCTCTCCCACTCCTTTTCCCTACTGACCAAATACACTGTTTGATAAAGTAGAGAATAAACTTAAAATAAAGGGTGAATTTAAAAACAGTGTTAAATCAAACAGGAACCATTTTCATTACCCATTTCCCAACATCTTCTTCATCTCCATCTTCTATTATCTTCAGGTATCTAGGAACTTGACCTTCATTCTTCTCATTTGTTATGCCATCATTTTATTGCAACAGAGAGATAGTGTATTTTTCTATTGAGTAGTCAATGTTCTCAGCACTGAAACTAGAGAGTTTTATAGACAGTATTATTGTTTCTTCTTCAAGCAGTATAGAACAATACTTGATGTAGTAATGTGTGCAGTATTAGATGAGGGGACTTTCCGCTCAGGTTTCTAATTCAGTATTTGTTAAAGAAGCAATCTCAAGTCTATCCCACTATCTCAATATTCCAATAGCATTACCTCTTTTTTAGCTCCAGAACAAATTATATGTATTTGGAGGAAGTCTCTTGCTAGACCCAATAGAAGCATGTCACAGTTGTAGAGAAACCTCCAGATTTCACATCCATTTTCTCCTAATTAAATATGATTTTGATTTGAATTTGATTCATAAGAATAATGGTAGTAGCCAATGACAACTACATGATGATGATGATGATGATGATGATGTCAACTATTAAAGTAGAAACTCTGATAATTCAAGTTTCATTGAAATGTAAGGTTCCCAATTACTATGCTACTTTGGATGCTGGTTCTGGCAAAAAGGATTTTTAGCCTGGTGTTCCCACTACAGACAAAATGTCCCTTCCTGAGGACAAGCTTAACTACATTAGAGAAGTTTATCACTAGGCTGACCATCAGATTATGAATTTTGGGATCCTAGCAACTCATCAATACCACCTTTCCTAGCAACTCATCAATACTACCTTCAGGTATGGCAAAATTGTGATTTGACTCAGTAAAGTAGAGCACATCCTGGTGTAAACCTATTTTTCAATAGCATTAGAGAAGAAACAAGAATGCTATCCTGGTTTTATCTGGTATATTACATTTGTCAAAGCTTTTTTATATTTGTTATTTCATTTGATCTTCACAATTACACTGAGTCGAATTGGCAGGCATTATTGATCCCTGTTTTGAAGATAGATAATACATTTGAGTCTCAGAGAAGCTAAATGCCTGGGCCAAGATCATAGAGATAGCTATTGGTAGATCTGTAATGAGAATTCATATTCTAATTCACTTTTCTTCCTCTTTCTAAGATGCCTTCTATGGCTTAGCAGCGTTTCTTCTTCTAATGTTTATTTGGAAACAACTCGAAGAAAGCCTAAGAAGGAACATGAGCAGACTTTCTCCTCCTCCATTGCTAGTGGGTTGCATAGTTGGTGTTTAAGATAGAACAGTAAAAAGATGGGTTTTAGTCTGTCTTTGGTGGATTCCCCCCTTCCATTTCTCTGCTCTTCTTTTCAAGGATCTCCCTATCTTGGGTAGTCTGGAAGTGCAGGGACTCCTCTTGGGTCTAGTACTGCTAAGACCAACATGCAAGTTTTGACCTGCTATGTAACCTACCTGCTCAAGTTTTACTTTCTTTAGGCAACCTGGATCCTAATTTATTGGTAAAATTTCAGACACTTCAGGAGACATATTTTTGAATGGGGGTAGAAAGACTTTTTTGTTTCTTTTTAAATCATAATAATAGATATCACTTATTTTATTCTCCCTACTCATAAGGTTGGCATTATCTTTCTTATCCGGAAATGAAGGAAAGGATTAATTTATTGCAAAATGTTATTATGAAGAGTGATAATAATAGAAGGTTCCTAGACTTAGAGTTGAAAAGAAACTTCGAAAGAATCTAGTCCAACTGCCTTATTTCGAAGATGAGAAAACTGAAATTCATTGAATGCCTTGCCTGGACAGGCAAAAAGACACACCATACTAACAACCCACATTTGTGTGGGTGGCTCTGAGATCTACAGAGAATCATTATGTGGTAAGACAGGCTTTATATCTTATTTGTTTGGTCAAAAGTGGGGCACTTTATCTGGGACAACATTCAACTCATTCACCTGGGTTGAAGGTAATTTTTGGAAGGCAAAACTTCCTGCTTCCTGCCCTTGAACCATTCCCCATGACACCAGCATAACCACGCTCTCTGCAGGATGGCAGCTGCTATTATTTAGTCAATGATAAAATAAGGCTTTAACAATTGGGGGAAATGCTTCACTGACCTGGTTTCTTTCTCAGCTATCACTAGGGAAAATATCCAACATGAAATTACTGTAGAATTATCTTTGCAAGTTGAATTATAAAGAGTGAGGCTTGGGGGAATTTTTCCCTTCTTTCTGGAAATTCTTTAGCATTGGCCCTGGCTCTAGGCACATTTTAGCATGAAAGCAATGATGCTTTGTGTTTACAGAGCACCTTTTTCTTTTAGACCTTATTCCCCCCTCCTCCAAACACTTTATAGATACCCCGTACAACTTGCTCTAAGGGGAAGTGAGAGAGGGAAAGTTGTTGGAAACCCATTGAGAGAGATATCATTAAATACTGGTTGTTGGGGAAATACTACAACCAGAGTTCTCCAAAGAGAGCAAATAGGAGGACTCCATTCTCTTTCTTTGACTTCCTTGGTTTCATAACTAGTGGTCCTCAGTGGAAAAGCCCCTGCCCAGAGGCATGGTGACCCTACCCCTGGGCCACAGAAGGAAGCGTCAGCTTCACCAGGATAATCACTTGATGGCCCCACTCTCCTGCTTATTATAGCACCCTGTGAGAGGCTCACCTGCATTGGGACAGATTTCCAAAAGAGATAGAGGCATCTCTGGTTGCTCCTTGTCATATGATACCTGTGATATTTTAAAGTTCTACAGATGATTTTGATTGCAACCAATAATGTAATTCACCAGTCTTCTGGGACAGATGAATATAGTACGAATTCTCTTTGGGATTCAAGTCACTGACGGTGATGACATGGGCTGAAATCAGACATTGAAAGGGCTTGGTTTCTGAAAGCAGTTAAGAATGGAGAAAGGTTGGATGTGCATTTAAGAAACTCTTTTTTTTGGTTGGTCATGTCCAGCTATTTGTGACTTCATTTGGAGTTTTTTTGGCAAAGACACCAGAATGTTTTGCAATTTCCTTCTCCAGATCATTTTACAGATGAAGAAACTGAGGCAAACAGGCTTAGGGGACTTGCCCAGGTCACCCAACCAGTAAGTGTCTGAGGTCAGATTTAATCAAGCTATATTCTATCCACAGGGCCACCTGAGTATTTGGGAGGTGCTAATATCTCTGAAGTTGGAGCTTGCTGAGGCCCTTTCAGGGCTGCTCATCCACCTTTAATTTACATCTTTACTTGACTCTCACATTTGGTTTCAAGAAACTGTAGCATGCATGAACTGCCATACCCAGTAAACCATTAGCAGACAGGCTAAGCCAGTGCGCTTAAGCCATGTACGTAAAGGTTTGTCTCAGCAGTATGGTCAGATGAGAATAGTTGTGAAGGCAACTGAGGTAGGAACTGTGGAGTGTTTGAAGGCGGGTTAAGCATCCAAGATGTCAGGATCATCTACTGCATTCTGGCCCATTGCCAGAATGACTTTTGTCTTGACTTTTATCTTCAGTGACTCTGGAGGAGACAGTGAGGTTGACAACATTGTGCAACTCTGCCTCACTCTAATTCAGTTCAGGCTTAAATTTAGACATCATCTTTGATGTCACTGGTCTTTTTAAATTAAGGATGAACAACAATGTGCTCCTTAAAATCTATAATCATTTTATCTATGGATATTATGTTGCTATTATGAGAAATAGTGTTCTATAATGGATAGAGTCATAATTTAGGTCTGTAGGACCTGAGTTCAAGTTCTGCCTCTGACACACAATGGCAGCATGATCCTGGATAAGTTATTTAGCAGAACAGATACTAATCTCTATCAAAATAGGGAATTTTCTCTATAAGATTTCCTTATAACAAGGAATTAATTGGTCTCATCCCTAACATTCCCTCCTTGCCTCTCCTTCCTCCCCCCTCCATTTCTATTTAAATGACAATGAGAAGGACACTTTAGGCTTGTGGTCGGAAGCTTCTGATCCTTAACTGATCGGGTTATATTCCATACCCCCAGTCCATGGTAATCAAATGATTGGGATCTCTTGATGTAAAGGGAGCCCTGGATTCCTTTCTGAACTTCACTAATGCAGGCAAACCCAGAATGAAACTATAGGGAAGGCTTAGGTCTAGAGCCCCATTAAGGAATCTAATACTCCAGCTGACTTGATACCAATCAAGATAGTAAGACTAAAGAACCTCTGCCAAGAAGGGTGGGAAACTTTCCATGATATTAAAGCCACCAGTCAGGGTTTCTAGGTAAAATGCTTTCTTGTCCTTCTTCACCTTGCAGTGAAATAGGGAGTGATACTGGGGGGCTAGGAGTGGTGATAGTTATGGAAAATTAGGAGAAAGACTAAACTGTGGCAGATGAGTGCGCGATGAACTTGCGCAAAGAACTTAAACTGAAGGTCGGAGAGGAAAGGACAATGGGATAGTGACAACATCAAAACTGTCTTCAACTCTCTTTGAGGTATTGGGGCAATCTAAAATCAGCTCCTACTTAGATCTGTAGGGAAAAGGATATTCTGGATAACTGTTTGGTATACCTAAACACATGCCTTTATACACATAAATGTATTCATATAGATTGTTGTTTTTCTAAGAACTAGAATATACTTTTACTGGAGAGAATTGAAGCTTTCATTAAAGATTTGCGATTTTTATCATTTTTATCATTCCAAATATATCATCATTGTCTTTCAGATTGATCCTTTTTTAGGGGTCAAAACTATAACAACCCAGAGACCTGTGTAGTTTGTGCATCTCTGGCTAACTAGTTTGGACCATTCTGTGCTAATGATTAGGGTAGAGTTAAGAAAGCCCATGGAAAAGAATGAAAACTCCTCAAGAGTAGGACATGTTCAAT
Organism: Macrotis lagotis; assembly: GCF_037893015.1. Lineage (NCBI taxonomy): Eukaryota > Metazoa > Chordata > Mammalia > Peramelemorphia > Peramelidae > Macrotis > Macrotis lagotis. The sequence goes on from NC_133662.1 coordinate 190,320,278, forward strand.
TTTTGAATAAATGAGAAATATTCATTAAGTATTTACTATGTGTTATTCACTATGTGAAAAGCCCCGGAAATACAAAATTCAGATATTTTCTGACTTCAAAGAGCTTACTTCATCAAAGAAGACTAGACCAAAAAGGGAGTAGTAGGGAGATTATGCCAAATCAAATCAATTCAATGAGCCTTTACTGAACACTTAAATAAACGTCAGGATCTGCTAAATTCTGGCAAGACAGATAGAAGCAAAAATCAAGATAGTCCTGGACTTTAGGGAGCTCAATTTTTACTGGGAGAAGACAAAATATAGAAGGAATCTGAAAAGGAAGAGGAGGTTTTGGAGAAGCAAATTCACAGGAGCAGGATTGGAATCCAGAGAGGATGAAGGAATGAACATGACTGGTTTGGGCCCTTCCTTAAAATGGAGGTCCTATGAAGAACTGATTAACCAGAAGATGGGGCCCCAAGAATAGAGGATATTCCATGATGAGATGACTTCAATGAAAAAGGGATTTACAAGGATAAGAAAGCTCTTGTGGTATAGTAGATAAACAGTCTAAAGAGACTAGAGTAAAACCTAAGAGTAACCAAGGATGAGGTTTTTGTACAGGAAGTTAGATGGAGCGTAAAGCCATAGGGCAATTGCTTAATGGGTCCAATACCAATAACTGACCAACATCAAAGGTCAGGTAAGCCAAAGGAAACCAGGAATAGCAGAATCTCCAAAACCACAACCCCTGTGACCATCAGAGAAGGAACCAATTCCAGTGGAGAGGTCAATCATCTTTACCAATTGCTACCTACTGGGCAGGAAAGCCAGCCTAGTTAAAGCAAAGAGACAATTAGGAGCATGACTTGCACCATATCATTCAAGTCACTGCCAACATGCTGACCACTACTACCTCCAAATATTGACCAACTGCTACTAATGGGTAGAAGCTGAAGTCTCTCTCAGCAGCCACAACTCTTAAAGATACCCAAATCCTTGTCATGGTCAAAAGGTTCAGCATCAAAAATATATTTGGTTTTAGTGAAAATGACATTAAAGGACATGAAATGTCATCTGTTATGTCATCATATCCACTGAACCATGGGATCTTTCCAAATAACTTGTAGTTGAAATTTCCTATATGGATTGTTGTCTTACCAAATAGAAAGTGAGTTCTTTGAGAACAAGAACTGTCTTAACTTTCCTATTTGTATGCTTAGAGGTCAACACAGTGCTTTGTGTATCATGAAGACTTAATAAATGCTTTGTCATTATTTATTCCTTCAAAGTAATTAAGCAACATCCTGAATTTGGATTGGGCTAGATATGGAGACCTCTTACAGTCAGGAGCTCAGAGCCACAGTTTGGGAACTGGAATGCTGGTCCTGGATCTGAACCTGGGTTCAAGGGAAAAAAAAATAAATAGTAAGCTTAGGTGGCTTAGCATAAAGATGGCTAGAGAGCATATATTTCTCCGTCTAGTACAGTTCCTATCATATCATAAGTGTTTAATAAATATTTGTTCAATAAATGATTGAATGAAAAAGAATCTTCCTATAGAAAGGGAATGTGGTACAAGTTATGGTCTGAGAATGTAACTGAAAATGAAACTATGTTAGGTTAAACCAGAGTTTACTGGGTTCCCAATCCAAATCCAAATCCAAGAATTATGAAAAACTTCATAGCAGCAGACCAAAGATCTAGGAAGGAACTAAGAGTAGGTAATGTAAAATACAATCTAAATAATAAAATTATTATTTGTATTACACAATTTCTGAGAAAGTGTCAGTATGTTACCCATGTTCTCTCCTCATTTTGAGGCAACACTCTTATTATAGGACAGGGCATACATTGTCATCAGTAATATATCTGGTCCTATCCCAACCCTGGAATAATCTAATTTATTGTTCTCTACTTGTCACAAAATGCTCTTAAAATGCCGAGTTGTATGTAGAAACACGCCATTGTGATGCTAAGTTGGGTTCTTATTGGCATCTAATTTGGTTGTGATAAAATAATCATTGCATATCAGTCAGCATTGAGTGGGATTAAGAGAGAAGGATTCAGAGCTAAAACTTTACAGAAAAAGGAGGTGATCAGCTCTGCAGGAAAGACTCATTTAGGGAATGTTTTAATGAATAAGATTTTGACAGATGGATATCAGGAAGCATCTCCTCAACATACATCAGTCCTCTATGGTTTCCAGGTGTTTTTCTATAGGTTTAATAGTTCAGGCCTTACCTGAAGGTTTGTTCTACTTGTAGTGACATGAAGCAATGGGGAAGAGAAATTCAAGCCCATGTACCCATTCCATATCATTTGTTACCATTAGGGATTTGCTGAATAAGGGCAAGGGAAGGTGGTGAATACCTAAACCCCTAAACTACTGTACATTCCTTAGCAGAAAGAACCAGAAAAACATACTTGTTGATTAGTGACTTTAGTCAATTTGCAATTTATCTTGGTTTGAACCCAAACAGGCTGAAAACCAAGACAAACACTCTTTGATGTAATCAACCTGTGACTCAGGCCATTTTCATGATGGTTCCTGTGCTATGGTTAGAAAAAGAAGAAAAAAATAAGGCCTTGAACACTTGCCAGGAAAAGCTGCATGTTTGGCTCATGGAAGAAGCAGTAGATTTATGCCACCCTATGTCATGGTAGCCAACTTTAAAACTAGTTTGTCTTAAGTGCGTAATTCAGTATCTCAGAATCTTATTCCATTGATTTTTCATTTAGCAGTTAAAAATGTATGATGGCCTCTGTGTAGTTTGAAGGGAACTTGGGTTGGAACTATCTTGAATTAACCCTCTATGTGTTTTAGGGTCAGAAACCTGCTGAGAAGCAGTTTACCCCCCTGTTTCCCTCCTCTGTGCTTACTTGATTTTTTTTAAAAGCCCCAGTGTATTTTCAAGGAAACTTGATCCATATGATTCCGGTTTCTTTAAACTCAGCTCATTAGACATTTGATGGTCTAAAATTCTTTTGATGAGTTTTTAAGCCTCTGCTCCTAGAGACAGGAAGCTGCCCTTTTTTCCCCCTGCCAAGACTAAACAAATTCAAACCCCTAAAGGTTTGATGAAACTCAGAATGTACTGGGGCCGAGAAGACTTGGAACTTGGCAAAGGTAGTCTCTCACCCTTAACCAGACTACTTCCTACCCCTATCATAGGCTGCAGCCTGTTTAATATAAATGCCTATTAAATCTTGAGAACTACTTCTTTTCAATGACATGGTTTGCCCATTAACTTGTTTTTCTGTTTCCACCCCTTCCCCTTTTTCTTACTATTCCCCAGAGGGCACGGCTAAACCTCAATGGGTAGAAGTTATAGAGGCAAATTTAGGCTCTAAAGAAAACTTGCTAATGTGTAGTAATATAGTAATAAATACTAATACCCAGTATTTATATATCTCCTTAAGATTTTTGAAGAACTTTACAAAGAGTATCTCATTTGATCCTTAGAATAATTCTGGGAGTTTGGTGCTATTATTACTCCCATTTTATAGTTGAGGAAATTGAGGCAGCCTTGTCTAGAGGCACAAAGCAAGTCAAAGTCTGAGGTTAGATTTATATTCAGCTCTTTCTGACTGCAGACCTAGAGCTCTATCTACTTACTATTTCACTGTTAAAAAATAGTAGAAGGGGATCCCCCCAAAGGGAGACATGTCCTTGTCACTAGGGGATCTTCAAGTAAACAGCAGTTGAAGACTTAGAAGATATGTTGTAGACAAGATTGTTGCAAAATACTTTCCAGCACTTACTATGTACCAACCACTGTGAATATTATCTCATTTGATCCTTAAAACAACCCAGTGAGGTAAGTGCTATTATAATTCCCATTTTATAGATGAAGAAACTGAGGCAAACAGAGCTTAAGTGACTGGTCCAGAATAATACAGCTAGTAAGTCTGCAGCTGAATTCGAACTCAGGTGTTCCTGACTCTAGTTTTCAGTGCTATCTGGATCAGATAGTCCCTAGAGTTCCTTCTACCTTTTTGAATCTGTGCTTTCCAGGAAATCACCTTTTTAAAAAAAGATATTTTGACAAAGAGAATTGTTTCTTATATTATCACACAGAACAAAATTCCTATTAAAAATTTGGAAGAAAACAGCAAAAATGATTTCTTGTATTCTTAATCATCACCTCTTGTAGATGAATACAATTTGTAGATGGATCAATCCTATGTAAAAGGTGGGAAATTAAAAAAAAACATAGAGGAGTTTTAAGCATAATCTCACAGATGATGTGAAGCTGAGAATAGAATCTCCTGGAAAATTGCTTTGACTTCTGGTTATAACTTTTGATGTTTGAAGGGGTTAAAGAATCAATTACGTCTACTAGGCTCTTTACAACACAGAGTATCGTTAAGGAAGTCAATACCTCCTGACTACTGCAAAATAAAGAAGGTAGGACAGATCCGAATGTTAAAATAATAAATATAATTTATTTGTATTTTTTTATAGGCTGATTTCCTGTGTTAACCAATACTGGTATTGGTGGTGTGATAAAGTATTGATTTAGACTTTTGAAGAGGCATTACAGGTGTAATAGTGACAGAATTTAGTAGCTGATTGCATGTATATGCCAGGGTAGAAGGATATGGGTAAGGTTGATGACTCAGAGGATTTGAGACTGCATGACTAAAAAAAGGTGGTGGTACTTTCCAATCTATTTAATTCCATGGCTCACTTGTAAATTTGCTGGGTCAGATCCTGTAGCCCTGCCTTGACTAAGATCCAGGGAAGCAACTCTGTGGATGAATCCATCCCACCATCCGTCAGAGGTTCTTGCTGTTGTGATGCCACATATACACACACATACCACATAGTGGATGTTTTTCTGACCATATAGGTGGGTCATAAGACACCATAGCCATTATCACCATGTTTTGTTGGAAAATGGCTTTGGGGTGATTTTCTAAGTGTTTCTGGCAAAGGTCAGTATCAGCACCAGTCTGTTGCAGACTCAGCTCAGCTCAGAACAGTGTCCACAGTGCTTCCTGCATTCCTGGTTATTGGAATCTAACATTGCTGCCCCCTAAGTCCCAGTTCAGAGACATTACATTGGCAAAGGATGCCGGAAGGAGAGGAAAGGCATTATAAAAGCTTTCATGGCTTGGATCAGAGCCAGGCTAGAGCAATGCTTCTTTAGAGACAGGAAACCCCCAAGTCTCCCCTAGTAGAGCCAGCGTTCTGAACTTCTGCGAGCGTAGGGGAAATACCAAGTCCCCAAATGGGGCACCATTGTTTCTGTAGAGAAGAAAGAAAAGTTTAGTTCTTCTCAATATTGAAGGGGGGTAGTTGAAAGAACTATCTATTTTTATAAGGCAGAAGAAATCCCTTGCTTGGCATATCCTGGTGGAAACCCAAAAGGGTCAATTAAGTGACCATCCTGAGAATAAAAGGCTTAAGAGGGTAGATTATACTGGGAGATACTGTCTTGCTTTTCATGAATTACTCCAAAAATAAACCTTTAAAACCACAGTTAACCTTCAAATAGCTACTAGTTTTCTGCATGCCCTCCAAATGAATGGTTTTGAAATCATAGTGATAGAATCTTGTGAACATTTTGATAGTGAGAGTTATAGACTGAGAATATGACTGGTTGCCACCTTGTAAGAACATAGTTTCTCCAAGTCAGAGTCAGCCATTGGTCATGGGCAAGACCCTCCTTTTTTTTTCTTTTTGGGAGTTGACTCTCTTAACAATTTGGATTCCCTAAATAGCATACAACAACTTCTTTATTGTAGAAAAGACATAAATTTTTGTTCAATGAAAAGTGAACAGAATTGTGGTTAGCCAGCGTTAGCATTCCATCCTTTCTCCTCCATCTTTATACTCTTCTGGTTTCATCTTCAGGGAAGTATTTGCCTGCTTCATTTTTGGATTAATAGGAAAAAGTTTTGATTTGTTTATGGGAACCTATGGGACATGCAGGGTTTAATAAATATTTTTTGATGGACTGATTGATTGTCATTAGTGAAGTCTCTGAACCTATTTTCCCAGTGTAATTGCAACCCTGGGGACAAAGGTCTGGGATCAACATAGAATCAATGGTTGGGCAAGTCAGTGAAGGTGTGAACATTAGAATGAAGGCAACCCTACCTCTTCCCCAAATCCACCTTTCTTTGCTCTCCCTCCCTTCTTTCTGAAGCTTTCTTTCATTGTGTACAAGTATCCCTTCATTCGAGATCTCTTCCTTTCACATTCCTTCATGCTTCTGACAAGAAGGGGAGTTGGTAGACTCCTCTGCTCCCTGCCGCCACTTCCAAGCTCTCTCTTTGCTACTGTCATTCAGCAATTACTGTTTTTCCTTTAAAGTTTATTTCAGTTTCATTCTTTAAAGAGTTTTGACTGAACATATCAAATATCAAGTGAAATAAACTTTTCCATATATATATATATATATATATATATATATATATGAATAGAAAAAGTATTGTACAGAAACTGTGAATCTCATTTTTACAGATTGGTTTTTCTTTTTCAAAATATAATAAACTGACTGTAGAACTTAAGAAGCTATCTTGCTTGTTCCTTATTCTTTGTAAACTTCTTATTCTTTGTAAACATCTTTATGTTATTTTCTGTGTAGGTAAAAATTCTTCAGTGTCTTTTTTTCCTCTTAATTTTCGATATTATTATTAGTCCCAATCTGGACCACTTCATTGGAAAAAAGGAAAGCAAAACCATTGTTAAAAATATGACATATGCATAGTCATGCACATTGACTTTGTCCAAAATTATGTCTTATCCTGTAACTTGAGTCCATCACCTCTCTGTTAGGAAATGGATAATAATATACTTTTCATTGAAGGACTAGTGACTAGTCCTCTGAAGTGACTAGAGATGTCATCGGCTGGAGTTTTTAAGTCTTTCCCAGTCTTTTGTCTGACAGTTTTTCTCCTTGTTTGTTTATGAATTCTTCCTTTGCAGATAGAGTTTACAGGTAACTTCTTCAATGATCCTTCAATTTCCTTATGATGTCACCTTTGTCTCTAAATCATGTATTACATTTCGAGATTATCTTGGTATATAGTGTGAGATGTTGGTCTACATTTAGTTTCTGCCTCTTTTCCAATTTTCACTGAGTTCTTGCTTAATTTCTAAGATTGGGTTATATCAAATAATGTTATCAATCTCACTTGCTTCTATATATTGTATTCTTAACATATTCTTCTGATCAACCTCTTTATTTCTTATGCAGTGTCAAATTGTTTTTTGTTGTTGTTTTTGGCAATTAGAGCTTTATAGTATAGTTTGAGATCTGGTACTGTTAGGTTTATTTCCTCATTTTAAAATTTTATTCCTGGGCTGGCTAGGTGGTACAGTGGATAGAGCACTGGCCCTGGAGTCAGGAGGATCTGAGTTCAAATCTGGTCTCAGACACTTAATAATTACCTAGCTGTGTGGCCTTGGGCAAGCCACTTAACCCCATTGTCTTGCAAAAACTAAAAAAAAAATGATTCCCTTGATATTCTTGATTTTTTATTTCTCTAGATGAATTTTGTTATTAATTAATCTTTTGGGAGTTTAGTTGATATACAACAAAATAAATACATTCATTTTGGTATATTGTCATTTTTATTATATTGGTTTGGCCTATCAAAAAACAATTAGTATTTCTCCAATTATTTAGATCTGTCTTTATTTGTGTAGAGAATGTTTTGTAATTGTGTTCACAAAGTCCCTGTTTGTCTTGGCAGGTACACTCTCAAGTAATTGATAATGTCTGTAGTTATAGTAAATAAAATTTCTTTTACTATCTCTTCCTTCTGGTTTTTGCTGGTAATATGAAGAAATGAGGATGATTTGTATGGGTTTATTTCATATTCTGTAACTTTGCTGAACTTGCTGAATTTTAATTAGCTTTTTTAGTTGCCTCTTTAAGGTACTTTAAGCAAACCATCATATTGTGTATCAAGACTTTTGCCATAGTTTGGGCCCTAAGGATTCAGAAGTGAAAATAGCAATTGTTTCCATTTTAGTCAGAAAGCCTGAGGATTTTCCCCTTCCAGATTGATTTTTTTGTGAATTATTTCTTACCTAGTCTTAATCATTACCTAGCATTGCCTCAATCAAATTGAAACCCGGGAAAGACCTTAGCTTAAAAAGGCCAAGGTCTCCCACTGCATCCAGCGCCATCTCTAGTCCTTGTGATCTATTTCTTGACGCTGGACCTAACTGGCTCCAGAGGAGCAACACCCTGATTCATTTAAATCCAAATCACTTTTAGGTCAAGGCATCACTTTCCTGATGGCATGGTCCTCTGAGAATGAAGCAAAATGGGGCAGCTAGGCAGTGTGATGGATAGAACACCAGCCCTGGAGTCAGGTGGACCTGAGTTCAAATGTGACTTATGTCTCTTAATAATTACCTAGCTCTGTGAACTTGGGCAAGTCATTTAACTTTACAAAAAAAAGAGAAGACAAACAATAGCATATCAAATGTAAAAATTAATAGTTTTGCTTCCCCCAACCTATGCTGATTTCTTTAATCTTTTTCACTTCTTATTGCTATAGTTAGCATTTCTAGTACGTTATTGAATAGTAATGGTGACAGACATTCTTGATTTACCCTTGATCTTATTCAAAAGGTTTTTTGCTCATCCCTATTACAGATAGCTTGTTCTTGACTTTAGTATTTTAAGAAACATTTCTTTTATTCTTGGACTTGCTAATATTTCAATAGGAATGGGTTTTGAATTTTGCCATAAGCCTTTTCTGTATCTATTGAAATAAACATATGATTTTATTGATTTTGCTTTTAATATGGTCAATTATGACTATGGTTTTCCTAATACTTAATCAACCCCACATTCTGAATATAAATCCAACTTCGTATCTTTATGATATATTGTTGTAATCTCCTTGCTAGTATTTTATTTAAAAAATTTTGTATCAATATTCATTAGGAGAAAGATAGGAGGGAGGGAGGGAGGAGGGAGGGAGGGAGAGAGAGAGAGAGAGAGAGAGAGAGAGAGAGAGAGAGAGAGAGAGAGAGAGAGAGATTGAGAGAGTTCAGTCTTCCTTTGTCAAGTTCAGAAGAAAATGAAATTTATGGGATGTCTGGTTCTTGTCATTCCTTCTTCTATTCATGTATAGTCTTCATATGATGTACTTTTGTTATATAAGCTATTGTTTGCTCCCCTTCCTTTTTTCTTTCTTCAATATAACCTCTATCTCTCCCATTTCCTTTTTCCTTCTAAAAGACAGTCAAAACAGATCCATACCATCCCTAAGCTCTCTGTCTATTTTATTAACTTTCTATGGGATTCATGAAGACAATAGGGTTATGGAATGCCACTTCTTGCTATCATAATATAAGTAATTCATCATTATAGAGTCCCTTCCAACTGATCAAATGTATTAATTTTTCTGTGTTTTTTTTTACTTCTGTATTTTCATTTTAAAATTTCTACTCAATTTTATCATTTTCATCCTGAATTCTGGAAAGTCTGTTATTTTATTTAAAATCCACTTTTCTCCTTTAGAATTATACTGTTTGGTCAGATAGGCAATTATTTGTGGTTTCAACCCTTTATCTTTGGCACTTTGGAATATACTATACCATGCTGTCCTCTCCTTTACATTGTCAGCTTCTTTAAGACTGACTGTTCAAGAATTCTTGGTTCTTGAACTCTGTTTTTACTGCTTTCAATGATTTTTATATATGATATGGAAACTCTGAATTTGGTTTTAAAAATCCTGGTAGTTTTAATTTTGTGACTTCTTTCAGGAAATAATTGATGGATTCATTCTATTTTTCTCATATTTTTCTCATAGCATATCTGAACAGTTTTCAATGAAGATTTCTTGAAATATTTTAACCAGGTTATTTTTCCTTAACATGATTTTCAAATAGACTATAATACTTAGCTTCCTTTTGACATAGTTATTTTTAATAATAGAATCTTTATATTTTTTCTGCTTTTTTCAATCTGTTGATTTTGTTATTAAATATTTTGTCTCAAAGAGTTACTGGTTTTTTTTCTTAGTTCAAACTAATTTCAGGGAGTTCAATTCTTGGGTTAGATTTACCACCTCATGGTGGTGTACTATTTCTTCTTGTCATTCTATTATTCCTACTGGAATATCCATTGAACATTACTTTCTGTCTCATTTAAATGATTTCTCCTAAGTACTTTTCTAGTCTTTGTACTTGAATTTTCTTTTCTCTGACATTTCTTTTGGACTTTTTGTGAAGTTACTGTCTTTTGGGTTTACCTCTGGACTTCTCTCAATCTTTATTTTTATTGTGGTATTTCATTGTGTTTAGCATTTTCTTCTGTTTATTCATTTCTTTACTTGTGGTTTCTTAATTGGTGCTTCATTTTCAAATCAGATTCTGTTCCCTCTTATAATCTTGGATGGTGTACTGCTTCCTCCTCAACTCTTGATTGGAGATATGATGGTTGAATCTAGACTCCATCTCCTGATCCAGATGGCAGTGCTTGGATCTGGCTCTGTCTCCTGCTATGCTTTTATTGGGGGCATATATATGGTAAGAAGTTCATAAATATACAGGTTAGCTATAGACCTGGGAGTTATCTTCATAGAGATTATAATTGAAGCTATGAATGAAGATTGAATGTGATATCTAGGAAGTATAGAGAGAGAGAATTGAGAGAAGTAGCCTTGGGAAACATCCCTGAACTAGTTCTTCCATTGATAATGGGGGTAATACTATGTAATGGGATATAATTGTAGTTTAGAAAAAAACATTTTTTTTTTCAAAATTGTTCTTTCTGTCTAATAAGCTGGTTCTGTCTAATAAGCTAGTTCTTCCCAACCATAACCGTTCTTGGGTATCACTCCCACCTATTCTGCTTCTTCTCTGGGGATCAAAGATTACATCTGAGAACTCCTTAAATCTGAGTCTTCTATGCATGAAAGCATCTAGGCTAGAAACCAGGTTTTTTTTTATAATTGACTCTTTCTTGTCTGTCACCTCAGAGAATGGAAGGTGAATAGTACTTGTGTGAGAAGGACCCCATTTCTCCTCATAAAACTCCTCAACTATTCTAATCTCTGAAATGTACTGCTTCATGGAGTTCCTAAATAGTTGGGTGAATCAGTTCATTTTTCTGTGCCTCAATTTCTTCATTTGTAAAGTAAAAAATTGTTCTAGTTCTAATTAAGCAGGTCACATGATTCTAAAATGATACAATGTTTTTTCTTATTTTTGGACCATACCATTGACTATGTGTCTCATACTTCCTTTGGCTTATATCTTGTTTATCTAAATTAAGATACTAGGCAAAATCATTGTATCAAATTACTTAGGTTCTCTGTCCTTCAGTAAAGCTAATTCTTTTTTTCATACTTTTTTATTTTTTTAAGGTTTCTTGTTTTTGTTTTGCAAGGCAAATGGGGTTAAGTGGCTTGCCCAAGGCCACACAGGTAGGTAATTATTAAGTTTCTCAGGCCTGATTTGAACTCAGGTACTCCTGACTCCAGGGCTGGTGCTGTAGCCACTGTGCCACCTAGCCACCCCAAAGCTAATTCTTAATAAAATAGATTCTCCCAGCATAGTAGAACATACAGTAATTCTTCTATGTCTGCAAGATACTGTTTTTTCTAAAGCTTTTATTTTTTCCATTTACATGAAAAATAGTTTTCAACCTTAAACTTTGACATTTTTCTATCACATTCCCTTCCCTCCTCACCTCCCCATGACCATGAACAATCTGATATAGGTAGTACATGTACAATTGTATTTAACATATTTCCAAATTGGTCATGTTGTGAAAGAAGAATTAGAACTAAGGAGGAGGGAAAGCATGAGAGAGAAAGAAGCAACATAAAAGAAGTTTTAAAAAGTGAACATAGATTTTGTTCTGCATTCTGCATGGTTTTTTCTCTGGATATGTATGACATTTTCCATAACAGGCCGCTCAGGATTGTTCTTCGTCACTGAACTACTAAAAGGAGTATCCATTATAGTTGATCAAGTAAAATACTGTTTTAAAAATATTGCTTCAGGACTGAAATTTCCAAATTTTAATTCAAAATATTAACTTAGGTCCCAGGGGATAGATTAACCTAATCTTTCAGACAGTCATTTGCCTACTTGATTAAAAAGTAATAATTTAAGTCAAGTGAATACAAAGGCTGCTATTTTTATTTATTTTACTCTCAGTGATATTTCTATTATTGGGGACAGTATATTAATTTTTTGATGGGGACAAGTACATTTTTGTGGATATAGAATCAAAATTTCAAAGTTCAATTTATCTTAGTCAACCCATCTATTTTATAGATGAGGAAACTGAGTCACAGAGTTAAATAGGTAGTTGAATAATAAAACAGGGATTAGAACCCATAACTTCTAGTTATTATTATTAATAGAAGTTAAAATAGGAAGCTACCAGTATTATCACAGCAACCTGTGCTGGCTCTTCCTCACCGTGGTATATGCTTTAAGGTAGCAGAGGGTCTCTGGGTCTCTTTTTTCTCCTCCTAAGGTCTCCAGGGATTAATGTCCTCAATTTATCTTAATTACTTGTCTTATTTCCATGTTGTGAATTGCAAAGTTGATATGAAGGACATTTGGCCTTGCCCTAGGCACTAAAATGACTAGTTTCAGCTCTAGTTGTTTTCAATAAAAATGAGAACAATTAAAATTCAATTTTCATCAGTCTCCTCAAAATTACCCAAAGGACTTAAGAGTTCATTTTATTCCAATTTGCAGATAAGATTGTGAGTTTTGCTAAAAGTGCCCATTACTTACTTTATTTTCTTCTGCCCTAGATTGTGGCCAAACTTGTCAAATTTAAATGGTTGACACCAGGCACAAACAAACCTCGACTCCCTAATTGGTCACCATATTGGCAAGGAAGTAGCAATATTGCTCCAATTTGGACTGCACACTTTGAACTTCATAGTCAACTTTTTAGCAGCTTAATAGGCTAACCAATGGTCACATATAACACTGCAGAGAATGAATCTAACCACTAACCCACAGCAAATCATGGGGTTGGAATTCCACCAATTCCAGGTTTTCTCTCTTTGCTTTATATGTGAATATTTATGTCTAGTTTGGAAAGTAACCCTAGTTTATCCTCTGCAGAAGTCAGATGGGTCAGTATCTGTGGATTCAAGATAAAGTGAAAAAAAGAGCTGGTCCTGGAGAGCAGGCTTGAGATAAACGGCAATCTGAAAGATAATAGATTTGTCTGACATTGTTAGCCTCTGGGAATCATAACAAAACTTCAGAAATCTGGATGGCATCCAGGAATTGTTGACTTTCATTATTGTCTCATTATCACTTGCTTTTGGAAGGTAAAGTGGAATATCATTCACTTAGAATTAGAATATTAATCAATTCTTAGCCCTAGGAGACCTGAAAAATACTTCTCTTGCAAAGGAAAATGGATATGCTTTTTGATGTTAGTTAGAAAGGAAAGGCACAGGATTGAAAACTAACAAGAGTAGCCAGAAAAAGAAAAGAAATGAATGTTTCCCAGAACACCTGCTATTGACTTTTTGCTTTATGATCATTCTTTTCTTTAGCTTTTTCAAAGTTTTCCTAACAAGAGTGTCTGTAAAATGGGAAAAAACAATTCTTGCAAATGATACACGGCTAGGAGGATGCCAAACTAGCTCATATTGACTCAGGATAGCTGATTGTTAAATTTTCAGTGTAGGCATAAAACCTTGGAGATTGGCAAATGCTCTTACAACTTGTTGTTTTGTTGATAGTATTAAAAAGGTGTTGGAGAAAAAGTTAATATAAATTATTATGATTATTTAAATGTGAATAATATAAATTATGATTACTAAAAATTTATCCTCTATATAATCCCTCCCCCCACCAAAGTCAGTCGTTAAACATTTACCAATATAGCACTTGAAATTTTCAAAGAAATGATTGGTTCTGCTATTTCGTTGAAACCTGTGCTTTATCTTTTCTCCAGGATCTCAGAGTATAAATGGAAAACCTTGACCCACAACTAGAAGTATTTTACTTGGAACTATGGACAGAATACTGTATTTGGAGTCATAGGAGCTGGTCTTCAACTTACTGTGTGACCTTGGAAACATCACTTAACCGCTCTTGCTCTAAATTTTCTTATGTGTAAAATTAAGGAGTTATCTAGGCCTCAGGGATCTTCTCTAGTTCTAGGTCTACAGTTCAAAAAAATAGATAAAGAGGGTATATCCTCTTTGCCCAAGACTGTTAGTTAGTAACCCTGGAAAAGGTAATATTTGAACTCAGATCTACCTTCTCTTTTTACTCTACCTTAGTACTTTATTTTATAGATTATGAAACTAAGATGAAGTGTTTTGTCCTGCATAATCCGACTAGCAAGCAGCAGAATCATGACCATAATCACCATCAGGTATGTGAGGAATTGTCAAATAGAAAAAAAACTTCTCTTGTTCTTGGCCCCAGAAGAAAAACCAAAGAGATTTTGTCCAAGTGACAGAGTCAGGATTATACTTTAGCTAAACCAAACAAACAAACAAAAAACTTCTAATAATTACAGCTAATCCCAAAGTGAAATGGACTGCCTAAGGAAATAATAATAATAATAAAATAGCAACAGCAGCTAGCATTTATATTTTATGTATATTATCTTATTTGATCTTTGGAACAACCCTGTGGTTTCTTATGATTCTCATTTTACAAATGGGAAAACTCAAGCAAACAGGTTAATTGACTACATAGCCAGTAAAAGTGTCTCAGACAATATTTGAACTCAGGTCTTCTTCTTCTTTCTTTCTTCTTCTTTTATTTTTTTTGGCAAGGTAATGAGTTTAAGTAACTTGCCCAAGGTCACACAGCTAGGTAATTATTAAGTATCTGAGGCTACATTTGAACTCAGGTACTCCTGACTCCAGGGCCAGTGTTCTATTCACTGCGCCACCTAGCTGGCCCAAACTCTAGTCTTGAGTAAAATTCCAACATGCTATACAACAAGTCACTTTGATAGATTTCAAGGACACTTGTTAGGGATTATTCTTTGTTGAGATATGCAGTGTACTTCATGACCTTGGTTAGACTAAGTCCCCTCTAAATTTAAAATTCTGGGTTAGTTCTAGACTAAAATGAGGAATCAGAAGAGAAGGGGGAAGAAAAGATAGGAACTTTTAAAGTATCCCTCTTTAAGAGAGGGATAAATTTCTTCTAGTAAGAAGAAACCTAGGTTTGGGGTTAGAAGTAGGGAGGTGGTGAGAGGGTGGCAGATGAGGCAGAATTGAGCCTCACCTCTGATTAGGAAGGGTTGAGCTATACTGGCATCTGAGCAAACCTTCCCAAGCAAAGGTGAAGCTCAGCTCTGCCTCAATACTGCCCCTGCACCACCATCCCTGGAGGAGGGCAGGGGGGAAAAAGGGAGTAGGGACAGAGTGAAAGAAATCCTATCCTCACCTCCTTGGGGACAGGAGGTAAAGCAACCCTTGAGAGGGTGCTATGGTTAGGGGAATCTGCAGATGGGAGCCAGGTTGTGCCTTTGTATCACAAGATAGTATGAACCAGTATGAGTCAGTAGTACAAAACCATTATATTGGACAGGAAATGCATGTCCCATCTCCCAGAGTACAACACCCTGGGGAAAAGTCTCACTGTTCCATTGCTAGTTATAGATCTGACTAGAACAGGGAAAAAGCAACTGTGAACCAAAATTTTTTTATCAGGGCAATGATTGCTGACATTTGATCATTCCTCACAATAGGCACCTGATTCATTTCTCTATTCTTTTGTTCTTCCATCTTTTTCTCCTTCCTTTTTTACTTCTGTCTTGTTCTTATTTTCATCTCTCTCTCTTTCATTTTAGTTTCTTTTTTCCCTTGTTCTATTGGACTTGAGGCTAAAGAGGTTGCTGACTCCTGAACCAAACTAATGTAATTGTGAAAGGCATCATCACTATGTACTGTGGACTTTAGTTCATTCCTTCTCCTGCCCTCAACCCAGCAAAATTTATCTGCTCTTCGATTCATTCACTCAGATCATGTTAAATTATTTTTAAAGAGGGATTAGAGACAGAGGTTGTGTATGTACAAAATTTCCCAAGTCTTTGTGCAGTTTTAAGTTTAAACTTAAACTTTTAAACTTAAAACTGCACAAAAGTCTTTAAGTTAACTTAAAACTGTGCAAAAACTTGGGACACTATGCATTTTGTTCCCAACACTTGCAGTGCCTTTGTGGCTCAGTGGAAAGAGAACTAAATTTAGACTCACCAGTTTTGAGTTCAAATCTTGATTCTCTTATTACTTGCATGACTTAGGGCAGGCCAGTTAACCTCCCATTTTTCATCAGTAAAGAGATAGGATTGGATTTTCCTTAAACAAAGATCTGACTGTGCCTTTCCTCTACTCAATCAATGCTCAATATTTTCCTATTGCCACATGGGAAGCATACAAACATCTCTGTTTGACTTTTATAGATTTTCATTGCCTGGCTCCAAATGCTCTCTCCAACCTCTTGGGAAATAATCTCACTTTTCAATGTAGTCAACCTAGTTTACTATTCCTCACAAACAGCTCTCCAACAATATACAGTTTATATACCTTTACACTGGTCACCTGGAGGTCTAGAGTACCCTCCTTAACTCCTACTCATAGAATTTTTCACTTTCTCTAAGATGAAATTCAAACCAAGCACCATCTTGATTTAGAAATTATCCTTGAATCAAACCCCACCCCTACTGCTGCCTTCTGAATTATCTTATAGTTTACCACCTTGTATTTCTTTTCTATGTATTTGGTATATAGTTGTATGTGTAAGTACTATTTCCTCCAATAGAATACAAATTCATTGTGAACATGGACTTTTTTTTTATCTTTGTATCCTGAGGGCACATAGAAGATGCCTGATAAATGCTTAATGATGGTTCATGGATTACATGCTCTCTAAGGTTCATTCTTGTTCTAAAATTCATTATTTTACTGTCCATTCTATTTAATTCAAAGTGCTGAGTGCCCACATTGCCTAAATATCTGCACTAGATCTGAGGAAGCAAATGAAAGCCACTTTCTCCTCAGACTAAAATCTCAAGAGGGAAATAAGATATGAACACAGATAAGTATGCTGCAAAGAATGTGATTTAAGATCAAAGGAGGGATCAGGGCTATCTGATTTCAAATAGTTTCAGATATTTGCTAGCTACTCTGGACAAGTCATTTACCCTCACTGCCTCAGTTTCCTCAACTATAAAATGAGGATAAAAATAGCATCTATTTTCCAGAGTTGCTGTGAAGATCGAATGAGATGATAACTTAAGTGCTTACCAAAGTCGCTGGTACGTAATAGATTTTCTTTCTTTCTTTCTTTTTTTTTTTTTAGGTTTTTGCAAGGCAATGGAGTTAAGTGGCTTGCCCAAGGCCACACAGCTAGGTAATTATTAAGTGTCTGAGACCGGATTTGAACCCAGGTACTCCTGACTCCAAGGCCAGTGCTTTATCCACTAAGCCACCTAGCCGCCCCATAATAGATATTTAATAAAAGCTAGCTTATTTCCTTCCTAAGTAAAATAATTCTTTGAGGAAGGAGAGAACTCATTCAGTTTTGAAGATCAAAGAAGTTTAGTTGGAATAATAGCCACCTGAAATGGACCTTGAAGCCACAGAAGAATTGCTCAAAGGGAGGATTGATAAGGGAGAAGTGAGTATCAAGACAGGGTAGGGGAGGATTGCTGTTAAAATAAACAGGAATGGAAAAGGACAAAATAAAATTGTGGCATGGTTAGAACAATGCTATATGGTTTTTTTTGTAGATATTAATCATTAATCTAGACTGATCTCCAATTAGTACATTTAAAAATGTCTTTTTCCTCTTGTCCTGATCATTTTGTTTAATATAAATGCCTTAAATGAATATATCTTTCAGCCCCCCAAAAATGAGGAAAATGATTTTATTTTCATCCTTTCCCAGCTTGGGGAAGTAAACATATCTACTTAAATGAGATTTATAATTTTAAGGTGGTTTTGGTATTCAAACAATAAATTATGATAAATCCTTTTTTATGACTGCTAGTTTCCAAAAACCAAAAGAAAAGAGTGCCAATAGTATAGTCCCCTCCCCCCCACCTTTTGACTTTTACAAAAGTTTCAAAACAAGGAACTATTTTGACTTAAAAATAATCCTGAATGTCACAATCCGTTCACAAAACTGAAACCAGATCTTTCTGCAAAGAACTGAACTTTTACCAGTATACTTTGAATTAAATTTCAATTTTAAAAAAATGCCAATTATGACACATCAACATGTTTAAACAATAAAGTAATCTTGACTTTGAATTGAGGTTAAATCCCTCTATTGGTGATCTTCTTTCCCTTATCAGTACAAAGTTGGTGGTTATTGTCAGGGAGGCCCCTAGGCTATGTCTACATGGTGCCAAAAACATCTGGATGAAAATTGAAAAACTTTAATCATACACCTGGACAGTCTGGTTTTATAATGCTACACATCTGGAATTGTGAAACATCTGGATAATTGACTAAGAGTGGTGCCTTTCTATCTGCCTGTTTGGTGTCACTTAGACATAGCTTTGGTTTCTCTTCTGAGAAGAAAGATGATTACATAGGACATGTTGAATTACTCTTCCTGTAGTCTTTCATTTCTACTCAAGGTCAGAGTAAGCTAGTGACAAAGCCTAATCATAACCCAGGTCCTTTGACTGTCAGTTTGGACAGGAGGAACGTCAGCCATAGGGACTAATTCAGTACTTTCAATGAGTTACATGCTTTATTGCAAACCAGAATGAAAGCAAAGGCCATGTTTCAGAAAGCTGAGATGAGGGAAGAAAAGATGAGAAATTTTCGATTCAGAGCATGAAGGGACCTTAGAGGTTATCTGACCCAATCCCTTCATTTTATAGTTGAGGAAATTGTCTTAGAGAATGGAAGGGATTTGTCTAGGTCTCAGAGGTAATAAGTAGTGACAGAGCTGGGATATGAACCCATGTTTTCTTGACTCCAAATTGAGCATACTTTCCATTGCACCAATCAGACTCCATTCCCCTAATGCCCTTTCTTTTTTACACATTTAACCGGGAGGTTGTGAAATATGAGAGTTTTGAGATGATGAAAGGTTATATAAATATACAATTTACACCATTTACAGTTTAGGCTTTTTTGTAACTGTCCTATCTACATAGCAGTCCTTATTTTCAAAGACTACTTAGCCTCTTAGAAAAGGAATACACAACTCAATAGAGTCACATAAATCACTGGTTAAAAAATAAATAAAATAAATTTTACCTTGTTTGTTAATTATGGATACCTAGTTTCTTATAAAACAATTTTGTTGTCTCTAAAGCAAATAATTTATTTGAAGATCCTCAGATATACTTTGTAGTTCAGCTAAAAAATGGCCTTTTGTTAGACACATGCACACAACTCAATCTTGGTTTCTCATGGAAATCTCAAACAATTTGACCAAAATTGAACTTCCCTATTACTGTCAAGAGAATTACAATACTTGGACTCACACAGATTGAAAAACAGTGTCATCTGTCGCTCTCATTGTCCCATAATTAATGTACTTTTACCAAGTCCTATTATTTTTGCCTCTGCAACATCTTTCTTATACATCTTACATTATCCCTCACCCTGGTGCAGGTCCTCATCTTTTCCTGTCTGTACTATTGAAGTAGCCTGTTTCTTCCCTAATTTTAGGTCTCTCTCTCTCTGCACTCAGCTGTCAGATAGATCTTCCTGAAGCACAAATATAACCTCATCACCCTCCATTTGGTAGACTTCAATGACTCTACATTACTCCCAGAATCAAATAAAAAATCTTCTATCTGGCATTCAAAACCCTTCATAACCTACCTCCCCCCCCACCGCCAGAATTCTTAAACCTTACTCTCATCTTTTACTCTGTGATCCAGTGTCACTGACCTCCTTGCTATTCCTTAAGATATATCACTCCTTCTTTTGACTCTAGCTAGACTTTGTGCTCTATGTCTGGAATTCTGTCCCTCATCTCATCTCCATATTTTGCTTTCTGACTTCCTTCATGTCTCAGTTAAAATTTATTTTCTACAGAAACCTTTCCCAGTTGTCTTTAATTTTTGTGCCTTTCCACTGAGATTACCTCCCCTTTAACTTATCCAGCATTTATCACATTTGTCCATAGTGGTTTGCATATCATCTCTACTGTGAACTCTTTGAGAACAGTAACTACTTTTTAATCTGTCTTTTTATATAATGTCTGCCAAATAGCAGGTACTTAAATGTTTGTTGACTTGGTGTACACACACTCACGTGCATATGAACTCACACAGTCATTTGTGATTTTGTTTCCATGCTTTTTCATTCATCACTCATACATGTCTCATCTCCATGTCTTTGTACAGACTATCACTGATGCCTAGAATCTATTGCTTTAACATCTTTGCTTTTTAAATTTCAAGTTTCCATGAATGCTGAGCTCAAGTACCATCTCCTATATGATCCCCCACCCTTCCAGTAGCCAAGATTTGTAACTCTTCCTAAAAATATTATCTTGTATTTGTTATGTAAGTATGTGTGTCTATATTATCTCTTCCAGGAGAATGTCAATTCTTAGAAGGACCAGACTTTCATGAGTTCCTTTATATTCTTAACATCTAATGTGTTGCCTGGCTTAATATCGTGAGATGAGGAAACTGAGGATAGGTTGGAATAGCTTGCCTAAGATTACATATCTAGTGAGTTGAACAGAATCCAGGTCTTCTGATTCCCAGTTTAGTGCTAGTTATACTCCAATAAAAGGCATATGATGACTTTGTTAGGAAATCCAAGAAAAAGATGATGATATCCATGACCCATATTTCCTCTTGGCCTTGGGAATAAAAACCATTCTGCCAGAGATCAGGAGCATACTCTGACAAGGTCTAATTTCATGGATCAGAAGTCTGAAGGCTAGAATTTTCCACTACATTGTCAGATTTACAGCCCTTTTAAACACTTCCTTATATAAGGTCTATCTTAGTTAGAGTGACAGTCTTAAGAATTGCCAAAGCTGGTAACTTTCCCTAAAAATCAAAGAGAATAAAGGAATGAATAACATACACATGATTGGAAAGTACCTGGAAATGTAATGACATATCACCAATTATTAACAGTAATAAAAACAGTAGTATCTGTTGAGTGATTTTTTAGAATGAGATCAGTTCTTGCCTGTGATTTAACCTTGCACCCAGCAATTCCTACTTCAGAGGAAGCTTGAGACAGGAAGATTTGCTAGACCCAAGAGAGGAGAGGACTTATTTATCATTCATTGAGGGTTAGCATTTACAGGTAAATTATTTCCTTTAGAGTAAAAGCAGATGTTTGTTTATTCATTTCTCCTCCACTCATAAGTAACCAGGACTTTCTGAGTACAACATATATATATATATATATATATTTCTATAGAGCTCAAACTTTTTAACCACCAACCTATGGAACTATGTTTATAAAGACAAAATGTCCATTAACAATTGTCACAAAGACCCTAATGAAAACCACCATTTTGCTATGGGAAACCCAACTTCCAATCTTACTGATTCCTATATAAACAGTGAATTCACAACAAACTTGGCTATCTAACTTCCTCTAGACCAAAAGATTCAGAATTATAAAGTGAAAGGTTTCTCCAGATTGGAGATGGGGCTAGCAATGCTTGAGTTAGTGACCATAGGATAAGGAAGGTGAGGCAGAAAAACTAAAAAGCCTATGCAAAATGATGACTAGGTAGTGCAAAAGTGGATTGCTAACACAGCCATATTATATTCAGCACCCTCTATTTAAGAAGCAGAGAAATGGAAAATCCCTTTTTAAGACATGTTCATTAAAAATGATAGATGTGCAAAAGATATGAAAAGTTAATTCTCAGATGAAGAAATTAAAGCTATCTCTAATCATATGATAAAAATGCTCTAAAAATTATTGATTGGAGAAATACAAATTAAAATAATTCTGGGGAATCACCTTATGCCTATTAGATTGACCAATATGACCAAAAAGGAAAATCATCAATATTGGAAGGGATATGGGAAAACTGGGACACTAATGCACTGTGAGTGCAGTTGTGAACTGATCCAACCTTTCTAGAAAGGAATTTGAAAGTGGACCCAAAGAACAATAAAACTGTGCATATCTTTTGATCCATTGACCATTGACCATTACTAGGTTGGTATCCCAAAGAGATCACAAAAAAGGGTAAAAAAAAAACCCATGTACAAAACTATTTATGGCAGCTCTTCTTGAAGTTGAAAAAAACAGGAAATTAAGGGGATGCCCATCAATTGGGGAATGACTGAACAAACTGTGGTATATGAATATGATAGAACACTATTGTTCTATAAGAAATTGTGAGGGGGGTGGCTAGGTGGCGTAGTGGATAAAGCACCAGCCTTGGAGTCAGGAGTACTTGGGTTCAAATCCGGTCTCAGACACTTAATAATTACCTAGCTGTGTGGCCTTGGGCAAGCCACTTAACCCCATTTGCCTTGCAAAAAAAAAGAAATTGTGAAGGATGGTACATTAGAATAAGTTGAAATGATAGACTTGCATAAACTGATGCTGAGTGAAGTGAATAGAATCAGAAAAATATTATATACACTAACAGCAACATTGGATGATGATCAATTATGATGAATTTGTTTATTTCAGCAGAACAATAATCAAAGATAATTCTTACAGACTTGTTATGGAAAATACCATCTATATTCAGAAAGGAATTGTGGAGTTTAAATGTAGACTAAAGCTTACTATCTTTAATTTTTAAAAGTCTTATTTTTTCTCTTTAATGTTTTCCCTTTTTTGATTTGATTTCACTTTTACAACATGATTATTATGGAACTATGTAAAATATAGTTAAACATGCATAGCCTAATTAGATGACTTTCTGTCAGAGGGAGGGGGGAGGGAAGGAGGGAGGGAGAAAAATGTGAAACTCAAAACCTTGGAAAAATGATGGTTGCAAACTCCCTTTACATGTAGTTGGAAAAATAAATAAATAAAATAATTTTTTAAAATTATGGACATGTTAAAAATTGTTCTGATACTTGGGAAGTTTCAATTGTCTGGGAGACTTTCCACTCTGGTATTAGTCAAAGGCTCAATGCACTGGAAGCCTGTTTAGATGATATTTTCAATGAGCAAAGGGAAGGATGAATTTTGAGTCAAAAGACATGAGGTGAATGTCCTTTTGCTATTTACTATCTGAATGGCCTTGAACAAGTAAATTAGCAACCCTTGGTTTCAGTGTTCTTATTATAAAATTTGACAGGTGGACTTTAGGAAGTTTGGTCCTGTGGAAAGAATATGGCTTTTGACTCAGAGGACCTGATCAAATCCCAGCTCTATTGTGAAAAAGTCTCTTCACATTTTTGGACCTCAGTTACACATTTTTAAAATAAGGGAGGGGGATTTGAAGATCTCTGAGGTCCCTTCCAGTTTCAAATCTAAGCCTCTTGGATTTACAAAAACCTCCTCACCTTTATAAAGCCAAGGATCCCATGACCTCAATTTCCTCCAAGAAATGGAGGATGGGAAACCTGGAGAAGAGAAAAGACTTAGAGAGAACTTGCTTCCACTCTTCAAGAGAGAGATCAGGATTGTTATACTTGACCCCCAGGAGAAGTAGGAGCAAAGATTTAAGAAAAAAGATTTTTTTTTAATTAGAGTGATTTCCAAGTAGAATCTGTTGCAGTGTGTTGTAGTGGATTTCCTCTCATTGCTTGCTATTTTTTTTTTTTGTCCTTTGTTCTCAAATAGGACCATGACATCAGGGATGCAATGCCATGATACGCAATGAATTGGATTTAATTGAGGGAGGGCTGTGCAAAATCACCAGTTTCACAATCTCTTCTGGAGTCATTTGAGTTTAATGGCCAGATATGATCAGGATGATTGGAGATGGCCCTGGATGCAGGGAGAAGACCTCTATCTTTTTTAACTAAGGTCTTTAGCAGTTCTTGGTGATTAGGCTAGGTAGGAAATGAGACAAAGAATGACTGACAGCAAAGGCTAGACAACCTCCTTTAGGGTGTTATGGGGGAAAATTTTGTTCAGCTACAGCCTCTAGGAGATAGTGACTGAACTCCCCATCTGACTAAGATCCTGAGGGGAATCTGTGAGTAGATGTAGATTTCCTCCCCTTACCCCCTAGTTGAGGGTAAATAAGAGCTAGAAATTAGGTTTTTTTTTAGCTATCTACTTTATATTTCAATTTTTTTTAGTTTTTACAAGGCAATGGGATTAAGTAATTTGCTCAAGATCACACAGATAGTTAATTATTAAGTGTCTGAAGTCAGATTTGAACTCAGGTCCTCCTGATTCCAGGTTTGATGCTCCTATTCACTTCACCACCTAGCTGCCCCTTTATATTTCAGTTTAAAGGCAGCATTTACACATTGCAGAAATGGAAAAGTTCATTAGAAGTGAGAGAGTACCATATAGTGACTGGTGAATCTGGAAAAACTGGGCTTGAATGCTACCTTAGATGCTTACTAGCTGTGTGACACTGAGCAAATCAATCAGTTTTTCTGTGCCTCATTCATCAAATGAGGGAGTTGGAGTCAACCACTTTGAAGTTCCCCTCTTGCTCCAAAGCTATATGCTTATAATTATCCCAAGATCCTATGAATGAGCAGGTTGTTAGGATAGCCTAGGCAATATTCTTAGCCGCATTGTTGAGACAGAAAATTTCTTTTAGGAGTGACTGAAACCTTAATTGTCTTAATTTATCCACTTATAAACATAGGGATACCAATGTAGACAGCAGCTCTGTGGACCACAAGATAGAGAACCTTCTCAATGAATTTAATCTAAACCCTTGATTTTGCTTATGAGGTAACTGTGCCAGCTAGGTGGCACAATGGAGAGAGCCCTGGACCTAGAGTCCAACCTGTGTTGATATCCAGCCCTGGCACTATGTGACTCCAAGTCATTTAACCTCTATTTACCTCAGTTTCCTCAACTATAAAATGGAGATAAAAATAGAACCTATCACTCAGGGGGTCTTGTGAAAATCAAATGAATTAATATTTTTAAATTGCTTAGCAAAGTGCATAGTAGGAGCTGAATAAACGCTCATTTTCTTCCTTCTTCCTTTTGTGCGGTCCAGAGAGAGATTGAGTGATTTTCCCAAGGTAACACAAGTAGTGAATCTTGTGAAAAGTTGTCTTTAGGCCCCAGTTAATCGCCCTACCTATAAAATGAGGATATTGGTCTAGAAATCTCTAAAGTTTCTTTCACATTCTATGATTTCTCCTCAATGTTATATATTGACATTCTCTAATTTGGTTGACTACAATCTAAAGCTATGAGCTACTTGGAATTGTAGAATCGTACCTTTCAAAAGGGCTAGGAATTGAGGCTGAGACTCACAAAAAAAGCAAAAGGCCTAATCAGATTCAGAGAAGGTGGATAGAATGGGCATGGAATATGTCTGTCCCTGCAACCTATTGCAAGGACAGAATTTCCTAAATCCCAATATAGCTTTAGCTCTAGAGAGATCCTTATAGATCACCAGTCCCAACATTTTCAACTGACAAATGAAGAGCCCAAGAGCCCAAGCTGAAGAGGAGTTAAATGATTTACCATAGGTTTTACAATGAGTAGGTATCTAAAGTGGGATAATACAGTTCTTCCAGGTTCCAAGTTCAGCATTCTACCATTAACATCTCAAAGGCAGTCAGATGCCACATTTCATTGCAATTCAGTCTTAGATTACCAGAAGGCCCCCTGAAATAAATATTCTCATATGTTCACACATGCTAAAGGAAGCTACTCCCAAGGAAGAGTCTGTGATCAAATTCCTTAATCTCCATGACTCCATTTTCTCTTTTTTGTAAAATGGGAAGGCAAAGACTAAATGATTTCTCAGATCCCTTCCAGATTAAGCTACTCATAAGTGCTCAATGAGGACAAATCAAAGGAAGAATTACTCAATAAGAGTCAAGATACTGTTATCATTGCCAGGACTGGTACAAGTCTAGAGGGACTTTATCCAGGAGAAGTTATAAATTTTGTGGCCTTGCTGTAGACCAGGTGTCATCTACATGGCTCTCAATACTCATTGGTCCATGTTCACAGTTCAGCCACTCCTAAAAGAAGTTTTCTGTCTCGGCAATGAGGTTAACTACTCATATTTCAGGTCAGTGTTGTGCTAAGTTCATTATAACAAAGGACAGTTAAATAGTGCAGTGGAGAAAGTACTGGCCTTGGAGTTGGGAGGATAGGAGTTCGAATCTAGCCTCAGCCAATTGATACTTACTACTTGTGTGACCTTGGGCAAGTAACTTAACTCTGATTGCCTCACATCCAGGGTCATTTCCAGTCATCCTGATTCATATCTGGTCGCTGAATCCAGATGACTGTGGAGGAAAAAGTGAGATTGGTGACTTAGCACAGCACCCCTTTACTGAAATCCAATTCATGTGTGTCATGGCATCACCTCCTTGATGTCATGGTCTTCTTAGAAGGACAAATATCATCATCATCATCATCATCACAATAGCAGCAAAATAATAGATGTATGGATGGGTGGATGGATAGATGATAGATAGATAACTACATAGATGAATGGATATGTCCTGGAGTCAGGAAGACCTAAGTTCAAATATTTCTTATTACTTGATTCTGAGCAAATCATGTTCCTCCTGTTTGACTCATCTTCTTCATCTGTAAAATGGGAATAAAAATAATAGAACCTATCTTTCAGGGTTTTTTAAAGGATTAATTGAGCTAATAAATCTAAAGTTCTTAGCACCTGGGACATAGTAGGCACTTTAGAAATGTTAGCTTAACTTGTTAAATACTCACTCTGAGCCAGCCCCTATGCTAATATTAAACAGAGGTGTCAGCTACAACTCTACTGAATCTGATTGACCTAGATTAAAACATAATTTGGATATTTGTAAGAAAATAAATAAAAATATGACATGACATAGATAAAATTAATTTAAAGCTAAGTGACCCAGGAAGATCTTTGAATATGAATTAGTGGCCCCCATTTCCATTTAAGTATGAAACCACTAAGATTTACGAAGCACTTGACATATATTATCTCACTTGATAATTATAATACAAGATTCACCCCACAAAAGGTTAAATTGTGTTTCCCTCGACCTGATGGTTATGACAAGGGAACAGTAGCGTGAATGTCCTTCTTTTGGTCCTTATTATGTATATTTTCTCCCTGTGTGTGAAAGGCTTTTAGCAATAAACACTGCCCATTATGTGGCTGCAGGTGCAGACCCAAGACCAGGGAGATGTGGGAGGCTTAGTCCGGGAGGTGGTTAGGGAGTTTGTGTTACAGCTAATTTTCACCATTTGTTTAATCTATTACCAAGGGGTCGTTTTGTCAAGCTGCTGCCGCTGCTGTTGTCCTCCTCTGTAATCCCTGTTCCCAGAGACGGAGGGCCTGGGAAGGAAGAAGGAAAAGCACTTTCCAGGGACTCGGCAAAGAGGAAGGACCAATAACAAAGTGGCCCAGAGAAAGTGAAAGAAGCCGGGCATGTCTCAGTTCACAGGGCTATAGGCATTCCACAGGCTCCTCTTCAGGAAATTAGTCTAATCAACACCAGCTTACAATGAGAAAGGGAAAACACTGGTCCCAGGAGGATGCCTCCTCTGTCCAGGTGACCGTGTCACTGGGGCCTCTGCATTTTCTTCCCCAGGATCATCCAGCTGCATGTTAATTGTATCCAGCCCACGTCGGCCTATCTGGACTTCAAGTTGTGGCCGGTCAGTCGTACAAAGGTTTCCGTTGTCCTGATTTGCAGCTGCTTGAGCTTTCACCTTTTCCATCCGAGTCCCACTGTAAATGTCCGTCTTGTGACACACTGATCGATCATTTTTGTTACACTCCCCTAAGGGTTTTCCACAAGCTATGGAAAATGGGCAAATAGTATGGGGAATATGCGATTTGGGTCAGAATCTTGGCTCTCATGTTCACAAGATATTCATACATATACATCTGAATGTACATTTGTTCTGATAATAAAGCAAGAAGTCTGATATATTAGCAAATTTATCGGAGCGAAATATTCACATTTCAAGAATAAGGAATTAATCTGTTGGGTAAGCTCTCTGTGGTAGGTTTGTGGGAGGGCACAGGTGAACATTGCACAGGATCTGAAGGAATGGAGGAGTTGCCATCTGCTTTGCCAGAGGGAATACCTACATCACATACTTGGATCACAGGACCACTGGAATATTCTAAATAGAATTTGTATATATAATTCAGTATTAACATTAAAAGCAGTCATGTTTGGAGGATCTATATGTTTGACCAATGATGTTTCCATCAATTAAAATATTTTTGGTACTAGTGATGAGTCATGGAAAATATTAGCATCATTTTGGGGAGGGATAAGAGGGAATGAAAACCTACATTCCATACTTAATTAAAATACTTAATTGTAATTAAGTATTGAACTGACAATTTGACAAGCCTTATTGATACAGTATCTAGTATGTATTTGAGGCATCTAGATAGTACAGGGCATAGAACACCCCTAGAGTCAGGAGGACCTGAGTTCAAATCTGTCTTCACACACTTACTAGCTTGGACATGTCACTTAACCCTGTTAATTAACACTTAACACATCCAGAGTCATCTCCAGCACTAATTCATATCTGCTCATTGAACCTGAATGACTCAGGAGAAAAGTAAGGCTGGTGACTTAGCAAAAACAATCCCTCACTCAAATTCAATTCACTTGCTTATTATAACATCACCTCCCTGACATCATGATCTTCTTTGGGAATGAAGGACAAAAACATCATCAATATGTACTAGACATGGAGATATAACAGAAATGAAGCAATCTTTACTCTCAAGCACGAAAAAGAAAGTTATAAATTATCAATTCTAAAATCTTACCCAAATCCACAGTTCTTTTTACAATATTCTTTGAAGATATCCAGCCTCTTCCATTTTTCTTAGGGAAACAATTCTATTTGCAAAATTCAGAATGCTCACCTCTCTTGGTTCACTGCTCCATCATTGATTGTTGACTGTTTCCAAAACTCAAAACCACCCTTTAAGGACAAATATTTACCATCCCTGAGAATATTCAAAAGAATGGAGTTCAGACTCTGAAACCATGCCCTAAGAAATATTTTGGGTAATGATACCACTATTATAATAATAAGAAGAATCTAATTTTATAAGCTGTCTGCTTCAAAAATGCATCATTGTGTGTGTTTGTGTGTGTGTGTGTGTGTGTGTGTGTGTGTGTGTGTGTAAGTAAAAAAGCAATGATTAAATACCTACTGTATTAAAATGGGGTCTAGAAAGAAAAGCAAAACCAATCCCTGACTTCAAGAGCTCACATTCTAATGAAATATGAATATGTGCGTTTTTCTTAGGTTGGTACCTCTTTGAATGTGAATAGAGTGAAAATATAGAGTAATCTGTATCTGATTAACAAAACAGCAAGGGACTTAAACAATATTTTTAGTATTATTAATTAATGTTCTAATTACGGCTAATAGCATTTGTGAGTGGTTTGAAGTTTGCTAAAGTCTTTCCATATGTTATCTTATTTGATCCTCACAATAGCCTGGTGAGGGAGGTGCTATTATTCTTAGCATGATGAAGAAACCAAAGGGGAGAATTTAAAGTGAGAAGATCTCATGGTTAGTAAACGTGTGAGAGAATATCTGAAGTCAAATCTTCCTGACTCCAAGTCCAAACTAGTTACTGTGCTACCTAATTAATTGCCTTTAGATATTCAACTATTACACGTGTTGGTGAGGATTTCATATCATTGCATGCATGATATCTAGTAGTTTTACTGTCTGAACAGGGTGAAATCTCATTTGAATGAAAAAAGTTGGAATTGATGGATTCAGGGAGGTTCAGAGAAAATGTTTGCTTTAGAGAGGTTGTCTTCTTTGCTATGATATGGACTATGTTATGTTTTGGTTGTTGTGTTTTTGACAGAGACCATTTTCCCCCTCTTGAACTACTTGAAGCTACTTCTAGGAAATATAGCAAGAAGGTCCAGAGTCCTGCCTGATAGCTATAATAATCTCTGACTAGTTGATTAATTTAAATATATACATGCATCAATATACACACATGTGTACACAAATGTATGCATGACTATGTGCACGTATATACACATATGTGCACACTGTCATACATACATCTGTTCGTATACTCTCCAGGACTTTCCAAATCTCATAGTAAATACTTGCCAAATCTGACAGCATTGGTCAAAGATCAACCTCGTTCTGGAATATGTTTCATGTCATTTGGTCCCTAAAATTGTAAGATTAATTCCAATGTTCTCATTCCAAGTATTTGGGAGGATTTCTCTGCTGTCCCCTTCAAATATGACTGTGGTCTGACATAAGAGCTGGGAATCAAGAGCCAGTGGTAGGGTTTGAAGGTTAATTGATTGGGATGGGATCCTTATCACAAGTTCAAACCTTTAGGCTATTAACTATACTTTAGGCTATTAACTTTTCTACAGAGCATCAATTGAGAAGCTATCTATTTACCATCTTTTTAAAAAAAATTTGGCTCAGTAGATAAGACTTTGAGGGCTTTATCTGCTCTGGACAATTAAAATTTCTTTGAACTTGACTCTTTTGTTTAAATGAGTAAATTAGGTCTTGGGGAATGCCATATAGGGAAGGTGGAACTGTTACCTAGCAAAAGCAAGTAGAGATATCAAATGGGAAGACCTCCATTTAAAGTCTCAATCTTCCACTTACTATTTGTATGACTTTAGGCAAGTCACTAAACACTCAGGACTTTATCTCTGTCACATATAAAATGAAAGGGTAGGATTAGTTGACATCTGAGATTCCCTTCAGCTCTGGATCTGATCTCAAGTTAATCTGAGGGGATAGGGCTGAAATTATTTTTGAGATATTCCAGAATATTATTGAATCAATCCACTTGCTGTACTGTAGATATATAGAGAAACATGTTTCATGGTATTGGCTATTGATTTCACATTTTCATCTAGCACATTTGTGATGAAGTATTTTTTGTTTGTTTTTGGTAAACAATAATGGTGTGAACCTGAAGCTCCCAAGTTAGCTAGATTTAATGGTGGGACTCCTCTGTACTGCTTCTCTTGCAAATGTTAATAAATAACATTATTTATAAACCACAATATCTAACTGACTGTCTAAACAATGAGGGAACCTGCAGTTGATTTTTATGCATCAGGGCAAAGCAATCTCTATATAGTGCTGAAACAAAATATATTCCTTTATTATTTTGGTCTGGGACAAATTAATGTAAGTGGGAAAGAGAAAGAAAGAGCATAGAGTACTGATGGGAAGATATTATTTTACTAATTATAAAATATTTTCAAAACTGATTAAGCGGTTACCTCCTCCTCCCTACAATACAAACAACCCTGAGCTAAACTCCAAAGCCAAGGATTCTTTCTTTATTGATTTATAGCAAATACTGGGGCAGTTAGGCAGTGAATTATATAAAGTGATAGAGCTGTATTATGAAAACCTGAGTTCAAATAAGATAATTATCTTACCCAGGGCAGGTCATCTAACCTGTCTGAGTCTTAGTTACCTTATCTATATGAGGAAGGGAAGGGAGCATTGCTCTTTACCACGGATCTTCTAGCTGTGAGTCTATGACCTTGAAGTAATCAACAATGATTTAATTCAATAAGCATTTATTAAATATCTTCTACTCTTTGAGTTTTGTTTTAGGTGGGGATATAAATTCAAAAATGAAAATAGTCTCTATCCTCAATGAACTTAAATTTCTCTCAGAGAAACAATATTAATCCAGATGAGCATCAAAATATGTAGGAAATAGACCTTTTCCTGAGTTCATTAGATATTGGGATACTCTCCTCTGTTGACTGAATCCTGACCTCCACAAAAAAGGAGCAGACTTTTAAATAGAATTTTGGGTCCTTTTCACACTAATCTTAGAAACCAAGTGAATAATCTGTGACTGGATAATTCTCTAGGTCTCTTCTAGTTCTAATTCAACAAAACTGCTTAACCCATTGCTTTGTGCTTAACTGGAGATCAGTAAAGATGTTTAGAGTTGGTTAAACAAATAGAGATACACATGAGTGGGAAAGGTGAGCTGTCTCGCTGTACAGAAGGCACAGAAAGTGAAAATTGTGTGACCATCCTTGAATATGAAAGGTCTTAATAACTAGTGGTTTGTCATTTGAAAAGTGAAGACTTCACTAGGTTTACCTTCCATTAGAATGTAAAAAGTATAAAAAATGATTTGCTTTCTCTCCTGTGACAAATATTGTTGTCGTTCATCCTTAATTTGTTATCGAACAGTGGCATTGTGGTTACTGTCTTGATTTGTGTGTGAATTGAATTGAAATGAGGCAATTACACAGTCATCTGTCTAAATTTCTCTTCCAGAATCATTGAAATACAGTAGCAAGATGAAAGTCAGGTCACCTGGTGGTGGCCCAGATGCAATGGATGAGCTCAGCATCATTAGTGTTCTGACCAAGCTCTAAGTGCTCCATAGCTCTGTTTCTGCTGCCTTCACAGCCCTCTGAACCAATTGTTCTCATCTGTGACTTCAAGAAACTTTAACTGTAGGTCTGATAAAATCAACTCAACAGAAATACTAAACTAGGCTAAAGGTAACCATGGGGTCTCAAATCTCTTGGTGAATTGGGGTGGGGGGGGGCCCTGTCTATCCCAAGCATGAGAAGGACATCTTCAGAGGAAAGGGCAGATGAGAACAATTTGAGACAAATGACGCACCGTGAGTCAAGGCATCACTTTTCTTTGGAGGCTTCTCTAATTTCAAAAGGCAGGGGAAAAAAGTCTGTAGATTTTGAGTTACGGACTTGATGTATCCCGAGCAGAAAACTAGACAATTGGGAGAAAATTGTGATGAAGATAAAGAACTGAAATTAAAGTTAGGAGACTTGTATTTCAGTTCTGGCTTTGATTCCTACTATGTGGTCTTCTAGACTTCTAGAATTAAAATTAGGAAAAGCCAAGTTCATATTTTCCCTAGGACAATTACTAGCTTGTGAACCTAGGCAAGTTATATACTTCCCTCAGCCTCAGTTTTTCATCTGTAAAATAGGGATGATAATAAATTCTATCTTTCAGTGTTGTAAGAATTAATGA
This sequence comes from Macrotis lagotis, assembly GCF_037893015.1. NCBI lineage: Eukaryota > Metazoa > Chordata > Mammalia > Peramelemorphia > Peramelidae > Macrotis > Macrotis lagotis. The sequence continues at coordinate 190,353,299 of NC_133662.1, forward strand.
GATAATAGATATAAAGTGCTCTGAAAACTTTAAAGGACTACATAATTACTAGTTAGCTTCCAGTTTTAAATCTCATGATCCTACAGTTTCTATTCAGATTTTGCTTTTCAGGATGAGGTCATTGCTCATACACCTCTTCTCCCCTCCCCGGGATTCTATACAGTACATAAGATAACAATGAAAAATTACTCATATTAATATGCTTTAAATATGACACTGGGTATAACTTTCAACAACACTGAGGTGAACAGCACAAATATTTTGTTATTTTCATTTTATAGATGAAGAAACCAACTTAGAGAGTTTAGGTCATTTATTAAGACAGAACTGGAAAGGATCATGTTCCTTGTGAAATACCCTCATTTTACAGATGAGATCCAAGGAAGTGAAGCAAGGAGTCTAAGAAGCTAAATGTAGAATTAATAAGTTTATTTTTTCTAAATAGAGTAAAGAGAACTTTAAACAATTAGTTAAAACTCAAAAATCAAGATTTCCAGTTTTCATTCAATTTCCCTTTTTTCGTACACTATGTGGGGCTTCACCAATAGAGACTTCTTTCTGTCCTGAAGTGTCTACCTAGTCTTTCCTTCCCATCCCTGTGTTCTGCCTTGCTTGTGCTTTTGAATGTGATTTTTAAACAGCTCCAAAGAATATGTGTGGAGGCATATATGGTGTTCTTCGAATGAACCCTGACTTTTTCCTGAGAGAAAAAAAAGAAAAGATACTAGCAGGTGCAGAATTCACTGAGACTCATCATTTATACTCAAGGTCAACAACAGTTACAGAATGATAGCAACCACACAAGGAGGCTCCCAAAGCTGTATCTAAAATGACAACTTATTGCTAAATCCCCAAAACCTGCATGCTCATGCTGCCTTTGGACCAAAAATGTTTCACTAAAAATTGTCAAATTTTGCATCTAAAGCCCCTAAAAATTTAATAGTGGCAATAGCTAAAATTGGCAAGTCAACTAGAAGGAAATTAATACTCCTTACTCCAGGGAGCACTGGAAAAGCAATGATAATCCATTGGTCTTGGGGAAACATTATACTTGACTATTATAGCTATTTACTGGTCAGGGATATGAATAGACAATGACTCCTCCCTGTTTTAGCCAGGTAGGAATTTGTAGATGGTCTTTGAATATAGACTTAAGGTTATTCTTGGGGGAAAAAATAGTTCAATTCTGATTCCATCTCATTGAAGCAGAGCATAGTACCTGTAGTGGGAGATGGCAATTTATCCTGAATGCTATAGAGGAAATGGCATTCTTGGTCAATCTCTCTCATGATTCTTATTTATAGTTTTTGTTTTTATGTCATCTATATTTCCCTTTGTCTTTCTTAACACAAAGAATTTTTAAAGGGAAAAAAGAGAAGTAAATTCATCAAAATCAAAGAATACTTCTGGAAATAACTGACATTCTATACAATGTTCTATTCCCCAAATACCAAAAAAAAGAGAGATGGAAAGGAAATGTCCTCTTACATTTTCTTTGGGGCCAAATCTACTCTTTGTAGTTTTGTGAAATTAATTTTCTTTTGCTCAAGATAAAATTTATTGATATTTTTTGCTTTCACATAGAAAATTTCTCCTATAATCCTTCCCCTTTTTGATCCAGAGAGGAATCTCACATCACAAAGAATTTTCTTTTAAAGGAAAAAAAAGGAAGAAGAAAACAATGAGAAAAACTGGCCAATATATTGAAAAAGTCCAGAAATATATTCAGTGTATATTGCTTTTTACCTGCACTTCCCCAGTTCTTCAGAGGATTGGGGCAGGGATGTCTTGTATCTCCTTTGAGGTCATGTTTATCTTTATAATTTTACAACATCCATTTTGAGGTTTTGTGGTGCCTGTTTCTACCATTTACCTTATTGTAGCCATTGTATATATTGTTTTTCTGGTTCTATTTAGATCACTTTGCATTGGTTCATAGATGTGTTTCTCTGTATTCATCATATTCGTCATTTCTTAAAATACAGTAATATTCCATTACATTTATGTAGCACAATTTGTTTGGCCATTTCCCAAACAACATGATCCCTCTTTTCTGAGAAATGTCTGATTTGAAACACTGCTTTCATGTACATGACTGAAATACTCTGCTCTTCAGGATACTGACTCATTAATGATAAATGATGTACACGGCTTGTGTAGAAGCTAATCCCAGATGCTTGAGTAGAGTGCACTAGAGATCCAAACGGTGCAGTCAATTCACACATTCTGAACAATTCTCTCTTTGGAGGCTAATGGTGTATAGGTGGCAGTTGGTGGGGGTGCAAATATGAGGTGAGCTAGGACAGATTTCTTTCTGGCCCCATCTGGTAATTAGATTTTGCCCTCAAGCAAAAGATGTAATAAGCTATTCAATGTTTATTTTGGCAAGTGTATTTATAAGTAGGTAGATATTCATTGCCCTCTTGAAACCTTTTCATGAAATGTATAATTGTCCTATGACAACATGTTAAGCTATATGGAACTGTATGAAGAATAGGTCAGAGAAGGGAAATGACTCATCTCTTTCTTTGTAAGAAGTCTTTTTTTTTCATGGAATTATCTGATGTTCATTGTTTTTGCATGATAGTCCTCAAATTCAGGAACGATTTTTGAATGTTCACCATATACAAGACTGTCTTCTTGTAGTTTCTACTATAAGAGATCTCCATAATGATACAGTTTTGTTACATGTATGCTATTAGACCATAGTTATCTGTCTCCTAAAACACAATAATACGAATAATAACAGACTATTATGTCAGTCTCTGTCATGGATGTTAGTCTTATCCCAAGTACCAGTTTTATTAATTAAATGAATAATCATTTATTGAGTGTCTGTGCCTTGGGAATATTATCTTGACAATTGCATGGAGGATTGATTAGAGAAGACAGAGAGTATAATTAGGAAGAACAACTAGAAGGCTATTGTAGTTGACAAGAAGTGATGAGGCATGAATTAGGGTGGTGACTACATACAGAAAGGGGTTCATTGAAGAGGTAAAATGAACAGAACTTGGCAAATGATTATATATATGTATATACATATATATATATATATGTATATATATATATATACATATATATATATATATATTAGATATATGAATGAGAGTGAAAAGTTACGGATAACTCTAAGGCTATAGGTAAGAGTGGTAATTAAGAGGATGTTGATTCCTTCAACAGATATAGGGGGATTTTGATCAGTTAAAGTATTTAGAGGACAAGATAATAAGTTCCGTCTGTTCCAGATATAGTGAATTTGAGATAGCAATGGAGCACTAAGGCTGGATACCAAGATGTCCAACAGGCATTTGGAGATAGAGGATTAAAGTTGAGGAGATAGATTAAAACTTTGATTTTGGAGCTGAATGTGGGGAGATGGTGACCATAGGGTGAATTAGATCCCTAATGGAGGCAGTATAAGTATCAGGAAGAGAGCCTAGGACAAAACCTCAAGGAAACCAATACTTGGTGGTGGATGAAGGAGTAAGATGGATGGTGCTACATCTTACTGAATAACTCTCTTCACTACTCTGGTTATTTAGTGAGAAGGGAGGCCAAGGTGTCAAACTTCCCACGTGATAATTGCCTAGCCCTTCTTTCTGCCTCACCTTGGTAACTAACCAGAAAAATAATTTCATCTATTTATTTGTTTAATTTAGATTTTTGCAAGACAAATAGGGTTGAGTGGCTTGCCCAAGGCCAGTGCTCTATCCACTATACAGCCTAGCCATCCCCTTTTTTAAAAAAATTATTTAAGGCAATGGGGTTAAGTGACTTGCTCAAGATCACACAGCTAGGCAATTATTATGTGTCTGAGGTTGGATTTGAACTTAGGTACTCCTGAGTCCAGGGTCTGTGCTCTATCCATTGCACCACCTATGTACCCCAGAAAAATAAATTCTTCAAAACTATAAGGATTAAATCTCTCTGGTTCCCACCTTCCAAGATGAATGTAACATAGTTGTGAGGCAGAGATTTCAAGGAAAATCCTAGCTCTTCAAGGACAGGAACTATTCTCCCCACCCCATCCTTCCCCCCCCCCCCCCCCCCGCGCTACCTCCCTTCACAATTTCAGTACCCAAAAGAATGGTCTGCTTATTGTGACTGTTCAGTTTAATTCAGTGTAATTCAATAAATATTTAAGTGGTTACTTTATGCTAGGCACTCTGTAAGAAGTAGAAGATAGGTAAAAAAAGAAAGTCACTGATCTCAAGGAACTTATATTCTATTGGGAAGAAAAACATACACAGGTAAATGAATCCAAAGCATGTACAAAATAAATATGAAACAATTTTTAGCAGGAACTTGGAATAGAACAGTAAGCAGGATTTAAAAAAGTGTCTCTTGTACTGAGGCTTGAGGAAATAAGGAATTCCAAGAAGTGGAGGTAAGGAGGGAAAGCATTCTAGACTTGAGGATCAGTCTGTACAAATGCACAGAGATAGGAGATGGACTGTTATTTATAAGGAAGACTAATTTAAGTGTGTGTATCTGGGAGATGGAATGTTATATACAAGGAAGATTAGTTTAAGTGTTTGTGTGTGTGTGTGTGTGTGTGTGTGTGTGTGTGTGTATGTGTCTGTGTGTCTGTGTGTCTGTGTGTGTGTGTGTGTGTCTGTGTTTCTAGGCTTGAGGACCAGTCTGTGCAAATGTACGTAGATGGGAAATGGAATGTTATGTACAAGGAAGACTAATTTGTGTGTGTGTGTGTGTGTGTGTGTGTGTGTGTGTGTGTGTGTGTGTGTGTATCTGGGGGAGAGGGTGGGTAATATATCTGGAAAGGTTAGAGCCAAGTTGGGAAGTACTTTAGGTACCAGACATAGACTTAGGGACAAGTAGGTAGGTTGCAAAATTTCTTGAGAAGGGGAATGACTGGGCAGACAATGTTTTAGAGTATTCATTTTACAACTGTATGGAAAATGAATTGGAAAGGGAAGAAGCTGTAGTTAGAGAGACCAGTTAGGAGGCTTTTGAAATAAGAAATAGTGGGGATTTGAGCTAAGGTGGTGGTAATTTGTAAAGAAGGCACCTCAATTCAATGCCTATAGATTCACCAATTTATTTAGTGAGGGGGAAAAAAGGCTTCTAATTTGAACTACAAACACCACTTATTTCCTTCTTTTAACCCTTATTTACAGCTCCTGGAAGTCAAGCATAGCTTGTTCTAAGTTGTTTCTTTTGAGAAAAACAATCCTTTGAGTAACCTTTTGCTCTTGTATTTACAGAGAAGTGTTTGCACACACACACACACACACACACACACACACTCACTCCTAACACAACACGTTTCTTCACCCCTTGCATCTTGTCACAGGCATGTTCTCACACTCTCAGCACACTTCTTAGGGTCAACTAGCCTCCCTAAAGGAGAAGCAATGTTGTTATGCATTGGGGGAGGGGGAGGAGAAAATGAAGTAGCCTGGGGGAGGGAAGAGCATTGCCATTTTATAGAGTCAGGTGCAAATGCCCTGGTTATGGTTACCCATTGAGACAGTCTGTCACGGGACTGTGAGGAGCTGCCAATAGCCCCGGGGGTAATCCATCTGGAACTATGGCCATTAATGTACAACATGGCCACCGGTTCTCCCACAGGCTCAGTTAAATAATACATATTTAATGTGATGACAGGTTCACGGGAGGTGGGGAGGTAGGGACCCAAACATCAACAGGCCACACAAAATTTTTTTAAAAGGCCTTCTTTTTTTGTGGAAGCAAGAAACAGACTCAGGTTTGATTTCATCCATTAGCAGCACTTGGAGTGACTGGCATAGGATGAAAGAGAAAATTTAACCCTGCCTTGCATGGTAGATTATTTCAGGGGGAGTAGGAGAGAGATGGTTCATTTTATAGCCTCTGACTTCAACTTAGTGGGATTGTGTACTTCTCTTTGGAAAATGCATAAATAATTTTTTTATGAGTATAATTTTTTCACCTTCATCCCTCTGTCCATTTCACTCCTTTCTTTTCCCCTTTCCTTACTTTAGAAATATATTGATGAGGACAAGGAAGCAGGGAGACAGATATAAAAAAGTCAGGCTAACACTCTTTGTATGCCTTTGGTCCTCAGTTTCTTCATTTGTAAAATGAAGGAGTTTGAAGGTCCTTCAACTCAGAATTTTATAAGCTTATGAAATCACAGTAATCAAAGGATTTGGGACAACTCTGAAAGTCTTAATTCAAATCAGTTTGTATGATTTATGTCAACAAAAAGACATACATGGATTCCAAAATTGCTCATATAAAAAAAACAAAAAACAAAGCTATTTTCATAAAGATTACATATCTATAAACAAGGGGGCATGAATTTCAAAGATGATTAATGATCCAAAGTTTCAATTAGGTCTGTCACTGATTACTGCCATTTTCTCATACAAGCTCTTATAAATGTTGAAAGTCTTTCTCTCTTAAAGGAGATATCATGCAAAGCACACGGGAAAAGAGACAGGACTAACTGGGTGACGATCCAAGTTCAGACTCAAGCTTTTTGATTTACTACCAGTGTAACTGATCTTGAGCAAAGAACTTTGCCTTTCTGGGCCCCATTTCCTTTATCTGAAAATATGTTAGAATACAAAGTAGACTGAATATGGAATCAGAGAGCATGGTTTTAAATACTAGTTCTGTTTTCTCTATATGAACTTGATGAGTGTCTCTGGACCTTCTTTCTCCTCTACAAATGGAAGGGACTAGGCTAGATAACCTTTAAGAGCCCACCCCAGTTTTAATCTGATTCTTTAATCCTATATATGGTTTATTTTTTAAAATACTAGCCTGACTTCCCTACAGGATATATATATATATATATATATATATATATATATATATATATATATATATATATATATGAAATAGATGATTCATTTATATTATAATACTTGGTTTTCTTTTTGCTATATTGCTCCCTACTAGGCTATCCCATTGAAAACTATGGATAGATTCCAGAATTTTCCAGAAACTTCTCCCTGGACAATGTTTGTCACAGTCCTTGAGAGTGAAAAAAATGCGTCTCTTAATATCTTTCTCCTGGGATATTCTAGTCACTTCAGATCTTCAAATGCCACCTGTAAGGATTAAAATGGCTAAACTACTCTCTGGGAAATTCTCACTTGCAGGACCAATACAGGCCATGTATCTCACTAATTTATCCCATAGTTCTTTGTATCAATGAAAATGAATAAAATGGTCTCTTAACATGAGAGCATAAAGTAAGAAAGATGCCTAGAATGGAGCCTGAAGGTCAGGGCTTGGAAAAATTGGTGATTTCTTCTAAGTTTTATTTGAAAATCATATTGGATTTTCTTGTGGGTAAATCATCTTCAGTTGTGTCCAGTTCTTTATGAATATATGAAGTTTTCTTGTTAAATATATTAGTGATTTACTATTTCCTTCTCTAGGTTATTTCCAGATGAGGAAATTAGGCAAACAGAGTTAAGTTACCTGACTTAGGGTCACACAGCTAGTAGGTGTCTGAGGCCAGATTTGAACTCAGAAAGATGAATCCTGATTCCAAGTCCAGTATTCTATCTACTATGCCACCTGATTGCCCTATTGGATCTCTTTTTTTAAACTCTTTCAGGTCATGTAGACTTTTGAGAACAGTAAAGACAACCTCATTCATAATTTTGCCTTTTTTGGCAAAAGGAATGTCAATGTCTAAAAACAGCTCTAGGAATAGAAATGTGAAAAGGAACATATAGTAGTCACAAGTCATTACCTGAGTTAGATTAAAAATCCTTTATAATGTTTTGTGTCAATTGTCACATAGAGGGTAAAAATAATTACCCAGGATATCAGTTTTGTTTTGTTATGATTTGAAGCCTGATGCTAGAATTTCCAAATATTTTAAGATAGGTGGCACTTCTAATTTTTCCACCTGATCCTAGTTAACAAGAAGGATCCAGAATCTGAAAAAAAAATCTCCACTCACTGTAGCAATCTTAATAGACCGGGAAGAGCATCTCTGATTTGGTGGCACCTCTTTTTTGCTACCTGTAATGTCTCCTCTCATCTCTACCTTTTTGCTTCTTCGATTTTCTTTAAGATTCACTTCTTTATATCCTCTAATTCTACTTCTCTTTATGTGGTTGTGTGGACTTATCAATTCAGTGGGTATAGTTCATATAGATGTACCAAATCAGAAATAGCAATTTGCCATAGTTTACATGACTTTGGCATAGTAGATTCACCTTTTAAAAGAATATCTTGGAAATTTTAACTATTCTTTATAGTGCTTTACTCCACATTGAAGTATAAAATCAATTTTTAAAAACTGATCATATGACTTCACACTCATAACATTTCCCAGACCCCCAGACTTATACATAGTATAGATAACTGAAAATACAATAGTTCTAAGAAAGACACAGTTCAAGCCATCAACTATATGCAAGCCTAAAAAAATGTAGAAGACCATATTTGACTCAGATTTCTAATAGTACCTGTTTTGAGGTCAAGACTGGGGATCTCTATATCCAAGTCTTAGCCCCTCCTCATGCTATTGGTCAGGGACCCAAGGTCTCATACAAACTAGAGTTTATCAAGGTCAGTACTTTTCTGTTTTCTGTTTTGTTGCTATTAGAGATCTCTGATTGTTCCTTGTCATAATTAGTTAATTGTTTGTAGAGTCATGAGAGCTGACTCAGTGACTGGGCAAAGCCTACTGCTATAGCCATCTAGCATCTCTGCCTTTGTGACACCTCTTTTGTACTGCCTGGAATGTCTTTTCTCACTTCCACCTTCTAGCTTCTTTAATTTTCTTTATGATTCTCTCCATTGAAAGAAGTTTTTCCAGGAGCCTCCATTTCTTCTTCCCAATGATTAGGAGCTTCCCTATAAGATATCCTCATTTTTACACCATATGTACATAAGTGTATGGATGTTATCTTCTGTAAATCTCTTTATGGCAAAGTATGTATTTTTGCCTTTCTTTGTATCTCTAGCACTTAGCACAATACCTGCCAGATAGTTAGTGTTTAATAAATACTCATTGACTGTTATCTCATCACATTTGCTTGTATCTTTGAGCCCTTTAGTTTTAGTAATTTTCCAATGACTAAAAGATATGATCCTTGTCTTTCAGTCATTCTCTGTCAGTATACAACCTTGCCTACTGTTACAGAAGGTGGTTGGGATAGAAATAGGGTAAGGATTGAAGTGAGAACATTACATAGAAAAAAAATCTGAAGAGAAATGTTAGAAAACATGAAAAGTCTCATCATGACTTATAACAACAACCTTATGGAAATTAGTATTATTTTAAGACTTTAGGATAAATCTCAGATCATATATGACATAAGAGGAGCCACAATGAAGATCTAAAAGGAGTATGTTCTGCCCTTGAGGGAAGCCTTAGGCATAATATCTTCCTTTGGCTTCTTCTTAAGGTACTCTTCTTTTCCCCTGATGTGCTGTCAAGCGACTCCTCCCCTCTGTTCTCCCACTAATCCTTGATGTCTTTGAGTCATTCCACAGTCTCTGAACTTATTTCTTTTTCTTCATCCAAGATGTCAATAGAACATTAGAAATGGAAGTCATCTTATAGGTCACCTAGAACAAACTCTTCTTTAAGAAGTGGTCATCTAATCTTTTCCCAATATTTATATTGGCTTGGTGTTCATTATGCAATATGACAGTCAACAGAACTAGTTGCTTTTAGTGGCGGCTAGGTGGTGCAGTGGATAGAGCACCGGCCCTGGAGTCAGGAGTACCTGAGTTCAAATCTGGCCTCAGACACTTAATAATTACCTAGCTGTGTGGCCTTGGGCAAGCCACTTAACCCCATTGCCCTGAAAAATCTTAAAAAAGAAAAAAGAACTAGTTACTTAAAAAAAAAAAAACTTCTTTCTATAGAATGGGAATTTTCCTCCCCATAACTTTATCCACTAATATTAGTTTGGTCCTCTGGAATTTAATATCACAAATCATGTGGCAATTTTTCTGATATTGGAAAATAACTACCATTCAATTTAACTCAACAAGTCAACACTTAATGAACATTTTACTTTGTACCATATGCTGATAGGTTCTGAGAGAGACTGATTTTTAATAACACAATCTTTGTTCTCATGCTAATTATAATCTATAAAGTGAGATTATGAGGCATGAAAAACCCAAAGAAAAATTTTGAAATTTCACTAGGTTCTCTAAATTCTCTTCCAACTTGAAATCTATGCCCCATGTTTCTCTATAGTAGTTTCAGCTGGGTCAAGTCTAGGCAAAACTTGACTTTGACAACTTCCCTTGCCCTTTCTTCGTATTCTTCACTTAAATACTCCTTGACTTCACCATCTTCTTGGGAATAGGAAAGGGTCTGTTTTCTCAGGGTTCTTCTCTAGATAATAAATAGGTAAACCTCTAGATTAAAAGTTCTATTGTTTGTTCATCCAATCAGATCCCTGTCAATAATAACCTTCTCCCTTCAGATATCACATAGTACTTCAGAGATTACCTTCTATTTTTACTGTAAATATCTCATGTACAATTAAGTACAAGTTCTCTCCCCTATTAGAATATGAGCTTCTTGGGGAGAAGGACCATGTTTTTGACTTTCTTTTCATCTTCATCACTTAATAAAATGCTGTCACATAGAAAATGTTTAATAAATGTTTGTTGACTGATTTTGCTTGCAAGACTAATAAATGTAATCTAATATAAAATTAGCTAAAATTTAGAATTAGACAAAATAAGCATAAAAGAAAGGTTCAAACAAGATGTTATGTAAGGTCCAAGTAAGGATGAATCATTTGGGAATGAGAAAAATCTCAGAATGTTTAATGGAAAATATAGCATTAGAGTTCAGACTTTTAAATATGAGTAGGAATTCATAATTTAGAGATTGGGGGGAAAGAGCATTTCAAGGCAATGGAACAATTATACCATAAGAATGGAATATTGGGGAAATGGAGTATGTATGGGAGATAGTGAATAATTCAGTTTGATCTAAATGTAAGATCATAGCAACATAGCTTTAGAACTGAAAGGGACCTAAAGAAAATGCTCTCCCTTCCTCCCAATTTATAATTTTATTAGTATCTTTACAGAAGCAGAAAGTGAGGCCAAGAGAGGTTAAGTAACTTGCTTAGGTACTAGTAAGGGTATGAGACAGGATTTAAACTCAAGTCTTCCTGACTTCAAGAGGGATATAATTTTAACCTGTGATGATCTTTTAGACTGTAATCTTAACATCCAAAATATTAGCTATTTCCCAAGCCTTACGTAAATTTGATCAGCATGCTTCCTATGTCTTTTATCAAGTTGCTGAGATATGACCAGATGTGGAGTTCTGTAGCATAGTACTAAAGATATTCTTCTAGGGTGACAGCAAACCATTAATGAGCATTCCTATGGGTCCAGTAATTTAACTAGTTGGCTATTTAACCAGTAATTTGTTAAGTCTACTGAACTATATTATCGTCTAGCCCACACTTCTCCATCTTTTTCATTAAAATATCTGTCTTGAGAGATTTAGTCAAATACCTTGCTAAAATCTAAATATTTAGTTATTTAATACGAAACATTTCAAAACTGCCAAAATAAAAGTAACCACACAAATAGGCATATTGGCAAACTGTAGAAAGCACATTTCAAAGGTTTTATGACTACAACCACAATAAGTCGACAACTGTCCAAAAATGCTATAAAATTTAATTTAAGAAAACAAAACAAACAAGAATAGTTAAGAAAAATAGTAAAAATGATCAAACTCTGCCTAAAATAAGCAAAATCTATACTATTTAATCAAAATGATCTCTTGGCTAATATGCTATAAAAACAGACATGCTTTGCCAGTATAAATAAAGTTAGAAAAATATACAATCACTCATTATATTGCCTCACATTCAAGATATGTTTCCCATAAATGACAGTTCCACCTAATGACAACTGCATTGTGAGATTTTCTTTTCATAATTTGACAGTGCTTATAGCTTGGTCAGAATAATATTGGCAACATTGCTATCCACATTGACTGAAGTGTTAAAGTAATTCATAGTGCAGCATCACTGAGTGTTATACTTCCCATGAATATGTTTGCATTTAACCAATGGACAATTTTAATTTACAAGAATGAATTCTTTCTGGTAGAATTTTGGATAAAAGCAGAACATATATAGGGTAGCTATTGCGGGGGAGGGGGAAAAATATTAGGAGCAGTATTCTGAGAAGGAATTTAGGGACTCATTTCACTTCTCTTTCTTGTCAGAACCTCCTGATATCTCTGGGAAGTGACAAGTAGAGAATTCAGATGATTATTTTTTAATAAGGAAGTGAATAAATGAAGGGGTGGGAGGAAAGGGGTGTTTTTTAATGGACAGTGGTAAGTTCATGTAATTTCAGAAAAAAAATTTATCTTAATACAAAAATATGGTGCTACCAATAATCACTTCTACAAATTGATAATATAAAGTTTAATGAGAACACTAAAGGCATAAGCAAAGGTAAATACATATGATATAGGTAAAAGTAAAGCAAAGGTAAATATATATCATATATATATAATATATATGTATATATAAGATACAATTAACTTAAAAATTGAATTCTGTCCTAGAGTATCCATGGGACAGACTAATTTGACATGTCAGGTGGTCTCATAATTAGAAATCAAATGAGATGGTAGAGAAGAAAGAGCTATGACCAATAATATTCTGTCCATTCATTTTTTAATAAATGAAAGAGAATGGAAATAGAGCGAGTTATATATGATATGAAGGAGAGACAGACAGAGACAGAGATGAGAGAGAGAGAGAGAGAGAGAGAGAGAAATACAAAACTAAACTATTGGGTAGCTTTTAGCTGAAAGTGCAAGCAAAAGGGGTATTGTGCCCTCTGACTTGGTTGCAAGTTTATTTTTCCTCTATCCTTACTGCTTCTAGTTAGCTAGGTCATACATAATTTAACCTTTCCTCTTTCTCTATAAACTTCTCTGAGAATTGGAGGAATACAAGCCTTATTTGAGTATCACTGAACTGCCACCTCTTTTCAAGAGCAAATCAGGTTTAAATTAAAAAAGATTCTATTAGCAACAGAAACTTCTCTTGGATCTAGGCAAGTGATTCAATACTTTTCATACCTGCCCCACCCTCATCCATCCTTCCAAGCTGTTGTTCTAAGCAGAATGTCTCTGTGTGTGTGTGTGTGTGTGTGTGTGTAGGAATATGTGTAATATATACACACACAATATTGAAAGAAAGATTTTCTGACAAATGTGTATCTATATATTTCTTTCATCCATCTGTCTGTCTATCTATCTATCTATCTATTTTTTGGTTCAAACATGATTTCATTAAGGTAGGGAGCTATCAGTGTGGAAACTTCCTTTATTAATGCATATTAGCAACTGTGCTTTAACTTAAAGTCATAGATAGTTACCTACTTATTGGTGCTAATTGTGTCTCTTGTTTTTTTTACCACAAATTTGCATAGACTAAGCTAGGGCTCAATATACTAGGGGAATTTCACATTGTCTCTAGAAACGTTAGGATACCAGTGCCCTTGGCTTTCTTATGCTCAACACATAACCAACCCATATATTAGGAAAATTTAATGCATGCATCTAACAAGGAGGCAAGGAGAAACCTGAATTACTGAAAAATCTGAATCATATAATATTTTAAAAGAAAGATAAGTTTTATTATTTTCAAATAGAATCACATTCAGGTTAAATAAAGGTCTTGGTAAAAGCAACTTTAGCAATGTTATTAAATGGGTATACATTTGGAACTGGATACAACCATGCATTTCCCTGGTCACTGTCTTTGTTTCATTTCTCCCTTCTTATATGTTGCAGCCAGATTACAACCATCTTTGACCTCTCCTTTGTCCTTTGTAGTATACTTATCTACTATTCTTCACAGGTCCATAGCCATCCATGGTCTAGCTAGAACTAGACTTTAGTTAGAATCACCTGCAAATAATAATGGTTTCAGGACTTGTGACTTTGGAAGAGAAAAGAGATGCATAAAGGCACCAAAATTTTGCCTCCAGAAGAACACTGCACCCAAGGAGAACTAGATGAGGATTCCCCAAAGAGAAACGTCTTCCATGGTCCTAGAATCAGAAGGTGGCCCTTTGCCATATGAGCTCTTAGCACTTTCATATTTTGAAGTGGAAACCCATTCTCTCAAGGCCCTTGTTTGTGGGAGAAGAAAAACTCATCCCTCATCTGGGAGCAATTCAACTCATTTCTTGGATCCTAGCTGAGAATGCAGAGTGATGAATCTCCATGATTCTTAGAACACTTAATATGGAGACCTGCTTAATTCGGACTGTTTGTATAAAAACCACCTAAAGGTTAGAGGATTTGATCTAAACTTATTTAAAGTATTTGATGAGATCTCGGTGATGCTTACCATTCCTCACCCCACCCCCCAAACATGTCCTAAGCTTCATTTACCTCTGTCTACAGGGTTGACCCCTGCTCCTTCCTTGCTTCTGCTGATCATTGGAGCAAATAACTTTTGGAAAGGATAAAGGAGTTGTTTGAATCAGGACAGTACCTGCAGTTCCGCTAGGTAGGGACATAATTACAAGGGCTATCAATCTCTATGCTTCAGAGCCTAGGCTGGTCACCAGCTGTGGGTCAGGAAGAAGTTCTTCTTCCATGATCTCAACCTCCCTCTATATTAATTGTTCATTAAGTCCCTGATAGAGCACTTTTATCTCCTAGTATCACACATGGCATAATTCTCCCCCAGAAACAGGTTCCCAGGATAGTTATTTTATATCTTTCTGCTCTGTCCTGGGGGAGTTTGGAGGAGATGACAGTCAACACAAGACTTCTTCCTATAAGGAACATCTCTTTGCTTTCAGCCATATATATCTTGAACTTCATTTTGGCATGAAAATTTCCATTCCCTATGTTATGGATGCTCCTTCTTTGCAGGGTTGATGAAGGTTGCTTACCTCCCTGGAATCCTATGATGAATATAGAATTGAAAGAGAAACTGCTCAGGTAGATTCTTCTGTCATATTACAATGAAGGAATAATGAATAATGGTCAGCAATCACTTAGTTATAAAGCACTTTATTTATATTTTCTCTCCATTGAGTTTCATAATAACCCTGTGATCCTGGCACTAGAGGTATTACTAATTCCCATTTTATGGATGAGGAAATTGAGGCAAGAGAGGTTATTTGCTAATGATCTAACAACTAATAAATATTAGAAGTGGGATTCAAATACAGGTCCTTCTTGACTAAAAGTTCATCATTTATTCTATTGTACTACCTAACTTTTCTGGGAATAAGCCAGTGTTTGGTTCATAGTTTACCTTTTGCTTATATATGTATATATTCATACACATATAGTTATATGTTTATATGCATACATATACACAGTGATTCAAGGACATGAAGATACATACACACATGTGTGTGTGTACGTGTGTGTATGCATGTATGTCTGGTAGGAGGTATACAGTGGATAGAGCACTGAACCTGGAGTCAGGAAGATCTAAGTTCAAATTTGACCTACGATCCTTATTAACTGTGTAATCCTGGGCAAATAAATCTTTTTTTTCTTTTTTTTTAGGTTTTTGCAAGGCAATGGGGCTAAGTGACTTGCCCAAGGCCATACAGCCAAGGAATTATTAAGTGTCTGAGGCCAGATTTGAACTCAGGTACTCCTGGCTCCAGGGCCAGTACGCTATCCACTGCACCATCTAGCTGCCCTGGCAAGTCAATCTGAACCCTATTTGCTTTAGTTGCTTCATCTGTCAAATGAATTGGAGAAAAAGATTACAAACTACTCCAGTATCTTCACCAAGAAATCCCCATACAGGATCATGAAACTGAACTGACTGAACTGACCGAAATGACTGAACAACACAAAAAAAAATGTGTTTGTGTATACACATATGAAATATATGTGTATAAATGTGTATACTCATACATAATATATGTAACCATACATATGAATGAAACAATGAAACTCAACCACTAGGATCATGAAGGAAGAAATGGAGAAGGCTGGGTTCTGAAATCTCATTATCTAATTAGCTTCATCAGGAGAATAATACAAACATCTACAATACACTCTAATTCAGATTTCTTTTGGAACTTTGAGCTATGGAGGAGCTAGTAGAGAGTGAGGTTTCACTTTGGAAGGTATAGACTGACATCATTCCCTGGTCATCTTCTCAGCAGCCCTGTAAGCTCATAAAATTAATTGGGTAGAATAGCCAAATAATCAAGGGTTCTCCTGATTCATCCCTATTATATTTTCCCCCACTCCACCCCAATTAAATATTTTCTGACTAGCAAATGAGCACATGATTCTATGACCATGGATCTAAAGTAGGAAGGGACCTCAGAGGTTATGTAATCCATCCACTTCATCTTACAGATGAAGAAATCCAGTGATTGGACAGGTAGTCTATCAGAGGAAGGACTTAACCCTACATTCTCTGATTCTATAATTTCACTCTACAGCATTGTCTAAATCCTTTACTAAAGCTATTGTTCAGTAGTATCCAATCTTCAAAACCCCATTTGGAGTTCTCTTGGAAAAGATGCTGGAGTGGTTTGCCATATTCTTCTCCAGTTCATTTTTACAGGAGAGGAAACTGAGACAAACAGGGTGAAATGGCTTGCCCAGGGTCACTAGTAAGTGTTTGAGGTCTGATTTGTACTCAGGAACAGGATTCATGAGTTCAGGTTTGACATTCTCTCCACTGAACCACCTTGCTACCCAGAGACACTAGAGTCTCACCCAAATTAGTCAACCATTCACCCTTAAGTGAGAAACTAAACTGCCCTCATTTATGTTAGGAATAGTATTTATTTAGCACTTAGGCATTCTATCAAACTTTATAATTATCTCATTTAATCCTCACAATAAACCCTGGAAGGCAGGCGCTATCCTTATCCCCATTTCAAAAGGTGATGAAACTGAGGCAGACAAAGGTCAAGCAACTTGTCCTGGATCACTCAGTGTTTAGGTATCTGAGGCTGAATTTGAACTCATCTTTCTGACTCAGGTCAATCTAGCAGTAATGTCCTTTTTACATTATCCTGGGGGTAGAGTAAGGAAGGAGATGATAGAATGTGAGAAAGCAAAGTAAATACAAAGTATTTTAGGAGGGAAAGAGTAGAGAAAACTGAGGATGAAGGGATGGAGATCAGAAAATGTAGAAAGGCTTGTAGGTAAGATGATACCTGGGTTGTGTCCCAAGGAAAGCTAGAGAACATTGGGAAGCAGTTTTTCCTATTCAACCAAAATTCTAATCTACAATTCCACATCCCATTGAAGGAGAGGATGCAGTCAGTATTTTAAAGAGAAAACAGAACCAGAGGAATGAAGATGATGCAATCTCCCTTTTCTGTGATTCCTGTTGGAGGATCCTGCATACTTGCAGGAAAACACTGGCTCTAAAACACCCCATCCCTCTTCAGGCTGCCTTACTGAAGGGAGGCTAATGGCTCTTATGTAGGAAAAGGAGGCTCCCTAATACTTCCACCAGAAGCACATAAGCAAAACTAACAAACATTAAGAACAAAAAAATCAAAAGAGAAAAGGGAAAGGGTGGGGAGGAAAAGGGAAGGAAAAAGGGAGGTTGAAGGAAAGTGCTATGATTAGTCCTGTCATGATATAGTCTGGCTTCTTTGTGAAGCCCTTCTAAATTAATGAGATTTTTTTTTCAAAGAAAGGCCACAATATTCTTTCAAATGCTAAATCATCGGCTTCCCTTTTGGTCGATCCTTTAAAGTTTCTTATTCGTCTCATCGCCTTGGAGAACTCATACTGGGTTTACTTTTTATACAATCTATCAATAAATCATAAGATTATCTAATATCAATATAATATATATGTACCATAATTATTGATAGATAAATATATATATGTAAATACTACAATTATCTGAATAACATAAATAATATATAAACTCAGTCAAGTACTGGAAGACAAAGAGAAATATATAAAATGACAGCATAGCATATATAATGGTTGGTAGACTAACCTTAGAGTAAGGAAGAGGTAAGTTGGAATCCTGCCCCAGACACTTAACCAGACAGGTCATTTAACCTCTCACTGTTCCAGGCAACTTTCATGCAAGTTTCTTCACTGGCATTTTTCCTACACCAGAGATATTATAGGCCTGGACAAAAAACAAATTGAGATATAAAGTATGATTCCCATCACCATTCAGTAGGTGATCTGGATTTATCTTTTATTCTACTTCTTAATTTCTCACTTTTTCAACAAGTTTTTAAAATTAAAATTCTTTTCAAATAACAACTGCTTATCATAGTGCCTGCCACATAGCAAAGGCTGAATAAATGCTTCCTTCCTTCCTTCCTTCCTTCCTTCCTTCCTTCCTTCCTTCCTTCCTTCCTTCCTTCCTTCCTTCTCACACTCTTCTCCAACAAGGAAAAATAAGAAAAATTAAAACTCATAAAAATATATGTATACAATAAATTTCAGCACTGACCTGGTTCCTTCCTTCTCTTCCCACTCCCCCCACCCCAGGGTACAAGTGTTATTGCAGTTTTAAACTATTAATAATTTCTCCACCCAGAATCTATCAACCTCTGGCAGTAGGTGGGTAGCAGACTCTATCAGCAATCCTATGGAATCATAGTTGGTTATTGTGTTGACCAGAGTTCTTAACCCTTTCAAAAAAATCCCCCCCCCCCCAACATGTTATTTTTGGCAATACATCCTGGTCTAAGAGACACTTGTTTTATTTCTATTTTTGCAGAAGCAGGAAAGTCCCCTGTGTCTCTATCATCTCCAAAGATTATAGCAATGAATCAATGAATCAAAAAGCATATATGAACCTCAAATATCCTACTTCCCCAGGTTGAATTATCTGAAAATCTCCTGGTCAATCATTTGAAAAAAGTGTTGGAACTACATTCTTCCCTATCACTTTTTCTCTTTCAACTGGCTAGTTTCCTAGCTCCTCTTAGGGAAATGGTCAAATCTATTTGAGAGTAGAGTGCCTGGGATTTAAAACCTGTTTCCAATATTACTTCCTAACTTAGTACTTCAGAAGAGACTGGGGTCTCTGACTTAGAGATGGCCATCTACAGGGTGCAGCTGCTCACAGGGACCTGCCTTTCATTTAGACAAGTCTGTATTCATCATATATTGTTGAGCACTCCCCCAACGCTCCAAGCTCTCAAAAAGAGGCCACACACAGTGTTCCCTTTGCTGCTGCATTTTCTCGTCGGCTCTGAGCTCTTCCCCATGTGACGTTCTCATTTTCCTGGCAGTCCCACAGGGAGCAAATGCAGGCCTCAAGGAAAGGCAGAAAATTGGAGATTTAATGACTTATTGACGCTCACGCAACCTCTTCCCTTCTCCTGCCCACTGCTAAGATTAAAGGCCTGCTGGGCTTCCTGGGCAGTGCCTCTCTTGCTGGGCCTTTGTTTTGGTATTGTTTTATAAAACACACTGGGGCTGAAATGCCCAGCCTCTTCTGTCAGCAAATGCAGGCCCGTCTTTTGCCAATTGTTTTGTTATGATCTTCAGAATTTAAGAATTTTTTTTAAGACCAAAACCCCAAATATCTTAGCCAATCTTCTTCAAAAGGACTTGAAAATGTAATTTGTCTGTCTTGTTAAGTAGAAAGCAAGAAAAGATTCTTTTCTAGTAGCCTGTTTAGTCCTGCCTTCTAACAAAAATTCCCGGCCTATTAAAGCTCTGGCATTTATATACCTTTAATTTGAAAATACTGTTGAGATGACTGGTTTGACTCCATGAACTTGAAGTCATCTAATATGTCAGCTTTGAGATCTGTTCCTACTTTCTATGGTGAGTATACTTAAACTTTGAACCCCAGAGGACCTACTAATGGTCACCTAGGATCGACCCTCATGTTCCATAGAAGAAAACCAAGCCTCAAATGGATTAAATGACTTTTCCAAGGTCACACAAGTAGTTAATGGGGTAGTCAGATTTAGAACAGAGTTCTCTTTGCTGTGTCAGCTTTAAAGTCTAAAGACTGATACTAGCTGGGCAACCTTGGACAACTCATATCATCCTTATTAGTCTCTCTTAAAATGAGGAAGTAACCTTAAAGAGCTCTTCCAGCTCTAAATCTATAATTCTATGACTTCTAGACCAGTAGGCTTTCCCATTGACCTAATTTCTCTCAGTAGGCTTAGAATTCATCATTTGATGAGTTCAAGATCTAGCTCTTTTAGGCTTCACTTACTGGGTAAATCCAAACCAGATTGCTTGCCCTCTCCCTAGAACCATGCTGGCATGTATTAGCCTATCTTGCCAAGAAACAGATTTCCAAATAACTTCATAGTCATTTTTAAACCTTGCCTTGATTTCCCTTTCTAGCTCTCATCTATGTGTGGTTCTCTGTCATAAGAATATAAGGTTCTTACTAGCAGGGACTATCAAGTTTTCTTGTATATAGTAAGCATTTAATAAATACTTCATCACTCAATTTAAGTCAATGGACTAGACAGTAACATCTGCATTTTCTTTTTGCCTATTGTTAGGACTTATTGTCTCATAGACTATGAAGGTATTTTTTTTCAAGGCTTTGAAATTATCCTTGACTCCTCCCCTGAAATGTCTATTCAATCACCAGGTCTTTTTAGTACTAACTCCCCTAATCTCTCTTGCACTATCCCTTTCTTTTCCTTCTCCTTATCATTATGTGATTTCAGACTTTCTTGAGCTGTCACCCAAATGTAACTTTTACCACTTTGTAAAACAAAATCCAAGAGACAATCCAGGATCATTACAGAGGAGACTAGAAGATACTAAGGGAGAATCTAAGTCAAGGGTAGAAAGACAAAAAGTGAGAAATGAAACAATTAAACCTGAATCACCTAAGGTAAGTCTCCAGCTAATGATATCAGGATGAAGTTCAATAGAGTTTATACTCTGCTACTTTTAGTTGTTCTCTAAGGGGTTTATAGAACCCCTTCCCCCCCCATAAATGTCTGCAAGTAAAACTGAATGCATATACCAAGTTTCCTAAATAGTCACTTTATCCCCAGTATCTTTCCCCTTAAACACTTCCTATATACTTTTGCCAGATAAATCTTCTTAATTAATACTTCTGATCAGGTTACTTTCTTGATTGAAAGCTTTTCTGGATTTTCATTGCCTATAGGTGAACATTCAAGTTTGCATATCTTCCTGGAGTCTTTTCCTCCAACTTCCTCTAATTTTTTTCATCTTATGTTCCAGTTGTACTGTATTACTCAATGGATCTTGCATTTATCTTAAGATGTTTTTGCATCTATCTTAAGATGTTTTACTTTCACAGTCTACTCACACATCTTCTACTTGAAATACTGTTTCTCTCATATTGACCTGTTGATTTTTTAGCCATGAAAGGACTATATATTTCCTTGTGATTCCCTCTGGTATTAAATATAAGAGTGTGTGTGTGTGTGTGTGTGTGTGTGTGTGTGTGTGTGTGTGTGTGTGTTGTGTGTGTGTGTGTGTGTGTGTGTGTGGTGGGGGGCATGAGGCTGTTTCAAATCATGCTACCAAACTAGAGTTCATAGATTAAACTGTTATAATCAATGACTAATCATTTGATGAGTTCAAGACCCTGCTCTAGAACCCATCTATATCACAGGTATACAGAAAGATCCTTAAGGAGTACTGATCTCCTGAGGACACAAATGAATAGGGTCCAGAACACAAGGCTCAAAGTCAAGTAGAAATAGATAGTTTCACAACCAAGTAATGAAGAGGGTCACCCATCAGATCCAATAGGACAGAGCTCTAGAGAAACTAGAACCATTGATGAGTATGATGGAGTATTGGAGAAAGTCTTGCTATGTTCTGGGTACCAGGAATGAAGCTTCCTGCCATTACTCTTCCAGGGAACCTAAATATATTTCCTATTTTCTCTACTCTCTCTTTAATTTTATTTTTCCAGTCTTCAACTCATATCACCTCCCTCTTAACATCTACAGATGTACCAGAAGGATGCCAACACCTACTTAGACCATAACCATGCCTATTGGAATGGAACTCCCAAGGAGAACATATTGGTCTCTGAACATGAGCACCTTACAATTGGCTTTGGGTGTTGCAGCATAAAATAATTGAAAGATTGGAATTAGCAGGAATAGGTCAAATTTCCTCTAACATTTCCTATCCATTTGACCATGACAGTCATTTAAATTCTCTCAATCTCATTCTCAGTTTCATCTATAAAATGAGGATAAAACAATAGTATCTACTTTATAGGATTATAATGAATATTAAATGAGCTATTGTGTGTAGTGGACAAACAGATATTTAATACTAGGTACTGTGTTAAGCAAAAGCATAACTCCTGCCCTCAAGGTGTTTACATTCTTTTTTTTCTTTTGCAAGGCAATGGAGTTAAGTGGCTTGCCCAAGGCCACACAGCTAGGTAATTATTAAGTGTCTGAGGTCAGATTTGAACTCAGGTACTCTTGACTCCAGGGCCCATGATCTACCCACTACACCACCTAGACGCCCCAAGGTGTTTACATTCTAATGAAGGAATACAATACATAACACAGAGACAAAAATCAGGGCAGGTACTCATATAGAAGCAGAAAGAAGTCCAGAGAATCAAGAATAAAGTAAAGGAGTGATCATGATTTTAGGATTGGTCAAAAATGAAGACTCTGGGTAGGAGTCACTATTAGAGGATAAGATTGCAGGTGTCGAGAAATTTTCTAGGATAAGAAAACTAGTGAGAGAGTGGAGATTAGGACTAAAGCTGGGAGAGGAGTAAGGAGTAGGTAAAAATCCTTGAATAACTTGAAAAACTTTAAAACACTGTTATCTATTTTTAATATACTCTGGAGAGGAATCAAATTTTGAATGTCAATCAATTAACAAGCATTTATTTAACAACTCTCTCATGTTGGGTACCATGCAATTACTGGAGATAATACCAAAAATGAAACAATCTTTTTGGCAATGAATTTACATTCTAATGGGGTAGACAATAATTAACTACATCTATAAATCTACATAGACTATCTATCTATCTAAACAATGAATGAATAAATACAAAATAAATAAATAAAATTTGAAAGGGAGGGCACTAGCATTTAGGAGAAATCAGTCAAAAATTCCAAGTAGAAGGTGGTGCATGAGTTGCTGTCTTATAAAGACAGGGGCAGCGAGGCAGAAATGAGGAGGGAGTGCATTCTAGTCATGGTGTATGGCTAATGCAAAGTATAGTCATGGGAGATTAAGTGTAATCTATGAGGGAAAAAAAAGAGAAGATCAGTTTGTTTAATTGGATCACATGATGTATTAGGGAGAGAAATGTCCAGTGAGACTTGATAAATAGTTTGGGACCAGGTTGTAAAGGATTTAAAAACTAAACAGAGGATCTGATAGTTGATTTTATTGGACAGCCAAAAAAGTTAAAATTGGTTGAGAAAGAGAGTTACATGATAAATTCTGTGGCTAAGGAACGTCATTCTGGCATTTTCATGGAGGACAAACTGAGAGTTGTGATAGATATGAGACTAGGAAGGCAGTTGTTGAAATAATCTGGATAAAAAAATGATAAGGACTTGAACTAAGGAAAGAGAAAAGTGTAAGATAGAAGATTTTGTCAAGATTTACCTGGATTTATGAAGAGGGATAATGAGGAATCAAGGATAAAATCAAGATCATGAACCTGGAAGCCTAGAAGAATGTTGGTACCCTTGACAAAAACAATGGAATTTGAATTGTAGTGGTTTAGGAGGAAAGAGAATTAATTCAGTTTTGGATATGTGGCATTTGACATGCCTCCATGACATCTAGTTTAAAATGTTCAATAGATTCATTGCTGAATTATGATTGAAAAATCAATTAATCTCATGGGAACTGATGAGGATTTGAAAGCTTTCTTGTTCTGGATTTAAAGGTTATTGTAGACTAGTGTTTTAAGATGGGAGGGAATGTTACCATTCTATTTCTCCTGAATGGAATGCATTCTCTATTTTCCCTTACCTCAAGGAATCTCTTTCTTCAAAATACATTGTTTTGCTTTTCACAGGAAACCTTTGCTACTCCCTATAATTGCTAGTGCAGTTCTTCCATGATGAGAACTGGGCTTCTCTGAGAGAAGAGGGAATGAGATAAAGCAATGACATTTATATGGAGTGAAAAGGAAATTTCCAAAACTCTGTTGATGATTTGCATACTGTGGAAATTATCATACTGTGGAAGGTCAATTTAAAAGTTGAATATACTTAATCGTCATTTGCCAGAACACCTAATTTGTCAGCATTTCAACTTAATTGCAGCCATGATGAATTTATTTTAAGAAAATTTTTTTAAAATTTATTTATTTATTAGGTTTTTTGCAAGGCCATGGGGTTAAGTAGCTTGCCCAAGGCCACACAGCTAAGTAATTATTAAGTATCTGAGGCCAGATTTAAACTCAGGTACTCCTGACTCCATGGCCAGTGCTCTATCCACCGTGCCATCTAGCCACCTCTATTTATTTTTTTAATTTTACAATTTCCCCCCAATCTCACTTTCCTCCCCCACCCTCCACAGAAGGCAATCTGATAGTCTTTACATTGTTTCTTACATTGTTACATTGATCCAAATTGAACATATTGAGATAGAAATCATTTCCTTAAGGAAAAAATTAAGTACATGCAATAACAAAATTACAGAATAAGATACATTTTTTAACTTAGAGGTAAGAGTCTTTGGGCTTTGTGATAAATTTCTTTTTTTATTATATTTATTTTTACTTTTGAACAAATGATTTTTTTATACATTACCAAAATATTCTTGTTTAACAGTAAACATAATACCCCCCAAAAAATATAGACCCTCATGAGCAATAAAGAGGAAAATAAATAAGGAAAATAAAGAGGAAAAAATAAAAATAAAAAAATAAAAATTTGAATAAAAATAATAATAGGGGCAGCCAGGTGGTGCAGTGAACAGAGCACCAACCCTGGACTCAGGAGCACCTGAGCTCAAATCTGGACTCAGACACCCAACTGTATGACCTTGGCCAAGTCACCCCAACCCCATTGCCCTGTGGAAAACAAAACAAAACAAAACAACAACAACAATGACAACAACAATAATAATAATAATAATAATAATAATAATAATAATAATGCCTCAGTCTGTGTTCCATCACCACCAACTCTGTTGCAGGTAGATCACATTCTTTATGATAAGTCCATCACAAAAGCTACTTCCATGTTTTTCCACTGTTGCCATTGCTGATTGCAGCTCCCTCCATTCATACTTCCTCACTACCATACACTATATTTTCTCTCTCCTTTCACTCTGTCCCTCTTCTTAAATGCACTGTTGGGTAGCTGAGTGGTGCAGCATACTGATCACCAGTCCTGGGGCCAAGAGACCCTGAGCCCACATACCACCCCTAAGGCCCAGCAACCACCTGGCCCTGTGGTCTGGGACAGGCCATCCAATCCCAGTCCCTTTCAAGAAGTAAAAAAAGAAAATGTGTTATATCTGACTACTCTCCCTCACAGTCCACCCTCTCCTCCATCACTCACATTCCCCCCCTTCCCCCTGTCCCTATTTTTTCCTTCTTACTCTAGATGTCTATATCCCATTGAGTATATATGCTGTTTCCTCTCTGAGCTACCTCTGATGAGAGCTAAGGTTCCCTCATTCCCCCTTGCCTTCCCCCTTCCATATCATTGCAATAGCTCATTATAATAAAAAAAGCTTATTATATGAAATACCTTAGCCTTTTCCACCTCTCCTTTCTCTTACTCCCATTATATTTCCCTTTTAGCAATTGACTACATTTTTACAATATATTATATCTTCAAATTCAGCTCTCTTCTGTGCTTCATCTATAAAAGCTCCTTCTACCTGCTCTATTAAATGGGAAGTTTCTTATGAGTATCATGAGTATCATTTTTCTATGCAGGAATACATGCAGTTCATCATCAAGTCCCTCATATTTTACCCTTCTCCTCCATTCTCTATGCTTTACCTGAGTCCTGTATTTGAAGATCAAACTGTCTGTTCAGTTCTGGTTGTTTCAAGAGGAACAATTGAAATTCCCCTGGTTCATTGAAAGTCCATTTTTTTTCCTGGAAAAGGATGTTCAGTTTTGCTGGATAGTTGATTCTTGGTTACATTCTGAGCTCTTTTGCCTTCTGGAATATTATATTCCAAGCCCTATGAGCCCTTAATGTAGTTGCTGCTAAGTCCTGTGTGATTTTGACTACAGCTCCACAATATTTGATTTGTGTCCTTCTGGCTGCTTGTAATATTTTCTCTTTGACTTGGGAGTTCTGGAACTTGGCTATAATATGCCTAGGGGTTTTTTTGGATCTCTTTCTGGGGGAGATTGGTAGATTCTCTCAATTTCTATTTTGCTCTCTGCTTCTACGATATCTGGGCAATTTTCCTGTAGGAATTCTTTAAAAATGATGTCAAGGCTCTTTTCCTGATCATGACTTTCAGGTATCTTAATAATTTTTAAATTGTCTTTCTTGAATCTGTTTTCCAGAGCAGTTTTTTAATGAGATATTTCACATTTTCTTCTAATTTTTCACACTTTTGCTGTTGAAGTATTGTGTCTTGACTTCTCATAAAGTCAGCAGCTTCCTTTAGCTCCATTCTAGATCTGAAGGATTTGTTTTCTTCAGAGAGCTTTTGTATCTCTTTTTTCCATCTGGTCAATTCTGCTTCTTAAAGCATTCTTCTCCTCAGTAACTTTTTGAACTGTTTTATGCATTTGACCTGGTTTTTAAGA